>NC_133660.1:184820743-184947710 GCF_037893015.1 Macrotis lagotis | reverse complement strand
TTAATTACTAGCTGTGTGACTCTGGCCCTATAATTTAACCCTACTTGACTCAGTTTTCTCATGTTTAAAATCAGTTGCAGAGGGAAATGATAAAAGAAATCTCAAATGGGACAGCAAATAATGAACATAACTGAAAAAAGACTAAACTGAAAAGTCATGCAGCACTTTAAAGTTTTCAGTATATTTTTCAAACTTTAATTTTTTTCTTTTAATCTTCACACAAACCCTATTATATTTATTATCCATATTTTACATATTATGAAATCAATACTAAGAGCAAATTGCTTTCCCAACATCACAGGTATAGCAAGGCTGAAGATGGAATTCTCCATTGACTTTCTATGGCAGCAGTCCTTTGATTCATGCATTGCCACACATAGTTGCCTCTGTGATATCAGTCTCTATCCCATTGATTATGGGATTAAATCTAAGACTATTTGACGATTCTCTTTTTTAAAGTTATATTTTAAGGTATGTAATCTCTTAATACTATACTTCTCAATGTTTCTCATTTTCTACTGAAATTATTCATTTTCCATCTATTTCTTCATTTTATTATGTCTTTGACTATCAATTGATACTTGATTTACAATTAAAGTTTAACATTTCTTCTTTAATATTTTATTTATTTGGTTTTTCTAGCTACATATAATGGTAGGTTTTAACCAAATATTTTTTGACAAGGTTTGAGTTTTACATTTTTCTCCCTTGTTCCCTTCCCCCCGCTCCTCCTGACAGAAAGCAATGCAATATAGGCTTTATGTATATAACCATCTAAACATAGATCCATATTGACCATGATGTGAGAAAAAAATGTGATTCAAAAAGATGAAAACATTAGAGAGAAAAAATGCTATAATATACAAGACAAATTTCAAATATTGAAGATAAAAATTTTTTTGTTTTCATATAAACTCCACAAATTCCTTTTCTGAATTTGGATGGCATTTTCCATCACGTGACTTTGAAATTTTTTCCTGATTAATGCAATGATGGAATGAACAAGTCCATTATGATTGATTTTCACCCCAAGCTATTGTTAGTGTGCACAATGTTCTTCTGCTTCTTGTCTTTTATGAAAGTATCAATTCATGGAAGTCATTCCAGACTTATCTGAAACTCAATCATTCATGATTTCTTATAGAAAAATAGTGTTCCATCAAATACATATCTCTCATTTTCTTCAGTCATACCCCAAATGACTGATATTCCCTTTAATTTCAATTCTGTAACACTACAAAAAGAGTTGCTATGAATATTTTGTACATTTGAGATTTTTACCCTTTTTTCATGATCTCTTCATGATACAGATCCAAAAGTTGTACTGCTGAATCAAAGGTTATGCATACCTTTATTGCCCTTTGGGCATAATTTCAAATTGTTCTGCAAAAAGTTTGGCTCAGTTTGCAACTCTACCAACAATGTATTAGTGTCCCAGCTTCCCCACATCTCCTGTGACATTGATAATTTCTTTTCTAGTCACATTGATGAATCATGGAAGTGTGAGGTGGTACTTAGGAGAAGTTTTAATTTTCATTTCTCCAATCAATAATGATTTAGAATATTTTTCATATGAGTATAGATAGCTTTGATTTCTTCATCTGAGACTTGACATTCCATATTCTTTGATCATTTATCAAATGGAGAATGACTTGAATGTTTATAAATTTGGCTCAGTTCTCTATATATTTTAGAAATGAGTCTTTTGCCAGAGAAATTAGTTGTGAAAATTGTTTTCCGACCTTTGTTGCACTGTTTTTTTTCCCTGCCAAACTGTTTTAATTTAATGTAATCGAAATTATCCAGTTTGTTTTTTAAAAAGTTCCTTATCTCTTCTTTGGTCATAAACTGCTTCCTTTTCCATAGATTGACAGGTAAACTATTCTTAATTGGCTTATATTACCTTGTATGCCTAAATCCTACACCATTTCAACCTCATATAGATATAGGTGTGAAATATTGATTTAATCCTTATTTTGCCATGCTACAATCCAGTTTTCCCAGTAGTTTTTATAGAAGAGGTAGTTTTATTCCAGAAGCTGGGCTCTTTGGGTTTATCAAACAATAGACACTATATTCATGAACTCATGTATCTTTTGCACCTAATCTATTCCACTGATTTAGCCATTCTGGTTTGTGATATAATTTAAGATATGGTATAGTTAATTCATCATCCTCATTGCCTTGATATTATTGACCTTTTGTTTGTCCATATGAATAGTTGCTATATTTTCTAGCTCACTAAAGTAAATTTTTTTGTTAGTTTGATTGGTATGGTACTAAATAAGTAATTTAATTTAGGTAGAATTGTCATTTTTATTATATTAGCCAGGTATACCCATGAGCAAGTTGCATTTGCCCAGTTATTTAAAAATGCTTTTGTTTTGTGAAAAGTGATTTATAGATGTTTTCATAAAGATTCTATGCCTGCATTGGCAAATAGACTTCCATGTATTTTATGTGGTCTGATGCTATTTTAATTGAGATTTCTTTCAATCTCTTCTGATGTATTTTGTTGCAATATATAGAAAAGCAGAAGATTTATGTGGGTTTCTTTTTTTAATTTATTTTTTATAAAACATATTATTTGAGTTTTACAATTTTCCCACCAATCTTACTTCCCTCCCCCCACCCCACCCCCATAGAAAGCAATCTGTCAGTCTTTACTTTGTTTCCATGTTGTACCTTGATCCAAATTGGATGTGATGAGAGGGAAATCATGTCCTTAAAGAAGAGACAAGAAGTCTAAGCAGTAACAAGATCAGACAATAAGATATCTGTTTTTTCTAAACTGAAAGGAATAGCCCTTGAACTTTGTTCAAACTCCACAGCTCCTTATCTGGATACAGATGGCACTCTCCTTTGCAGACAGCCCAAAATTGTTCCCAGTTGTTGCACTGATGGAATGAGGAAATCCTTCAAGGTTAATCATCACTGCCATGTTGCTGTTAGGGTGTACAGTGTTTTTCTGGTTCTGCTCATTTCACTCAGCATCAGTTCATGCAAATCCCTCCAGCCTTCCCTGAAATCCCATCCCATATGGTTTCTAATAGAGCAATAGCGTTCCATGACATACATATACCACAGCTTGCTAAGCCATTCCCCAATTGAAGGACATTTACTTGATTTCCAATTCTTTGCCACCACAAACAGGGCTGCTATAAATATTTTTGGACAAGTAATGTTTTTACCCTTTTCCATCATCCCTTCAGGATATAGACCCAGTAGTGGTATTGCTGGGTCAAAGGGTATGCACATTTTTATTGCCCTTTGGGCGTAGTTCCAAATAGCTCTCCAGAAGCATTGGATGAGCTCACAGCTCCAGCAGCAGTGTAATAGTGTCCTAGATTTCCCACAACCATTCCAACAATGATCATTATTCTTTCTGGTCATATTGACCAATCTGAGAGGTGTGAGGTGGTACCTCAGGGAAGCTTTATTTTGCATTTCTCTAATAATTAATGATTTATAGCATTTTTTTTTCATATGGCTATGTATTGCTTTGATCTCCTCATCTATAAATTGCCTTTGCATATCCTTTCACCATTTGTGAACTGGGGAATGGCTTTTTGTTTTAAAAATATGACTTAGTTCTCTGTATATTTTAGAAATGCGTCCTTTGTCAGAATCATTAGTTGTAAAGATTGTTTCCCAATTTACTACATTTCTTTTGATCTTGGTTACATTGGTTTTATCTGTGCAAAAGCTTTTTAATTTAAGTTAATTGAAATCATCTAATTGGTTTTTGGTGATGTTCTCCAACTCTTCCTTAGTCATAATCTTCTCCCCTTTCCATAGATGTGACAGGTAAACTAGTCCTTGAACTTCTAATTTTCTTAGAGTATAGATTTTATGTCTAAGTCCTGTAACCATTGGGATCTTATCTTGGTAAAGGATGTTAGGTGTTAGTATAATTTAATTTTCTTTAATACTGACTTCCCATTATCCCAGAAATTTTTATCAAAGAGGGAATTTTTATACCAATGGCTGGAATCTTTGGGTTTATCAAACAGCAGGTTACTATAATCATTTCCTGCATTTACACCTAGTCTGTTCCACTGGTCCACCACTCTATTTCTTAGCCAATACCAAACAGTTTTGCTGACTTATACTTTATAATATAATTCTAGATCAGGCAGGGCTAAGCCATCTTCTTTTGTACTATTTTTTCATTAAGCACCTGGCAATTCTTGACTTTTTATTTCTCCATACGAATTTACTTACAATTTTTTCTAACTCATTAAAGTAATTTTTTGGAATTTTGATTGTTAGAGCACTAAACAGATAGTTTAGCTTTGGTAGAATTGTCATTTTTCTTAAATTAGCTCTACCTATCCATGAGCAGTTGATATTTGCCCAGTTATTTAAATCTGATTTAATTTGTGTGAGAAGTGTTTTATAATTGTTTGCAAAAAGATACTGAATCTGTCTTTGCAAATAGACTCATAAGTATTTTATCTTGTCTGACATTACTTTGAATGGGATTTCTCTTTCTAACTCTTCCTGCTGTATCTTGCTAAACATATATAGAAAAGTTGAGGATTCATGAGGGTTTACTTTAGAACCTGCAACTTTGCTAAAATTGCTAATTGTTTCCAGTAGTTTTTTGGATGATTTCTTGGCATTCTCTAGGTAGACCATCATGTCATCTGCAAAGAGTGAGAGTTTTGTCTCTTCCTTCCCAATTCTAATTCCTTCAATTTCTTTTTCTTCTCTAATTGCTGATGCTAACATTTCTAATACAATATTGAATAGTAGTTGTGATAATGGGCACCATTTTTTCACCCCTCATCTTATTGGGAATGCCTCTAGCCTCTCACCATTGAATATAATGGTTGTTGAAGCTTTCAGATAGATACTGCTAATTATTTTAAGGAACATTCCATTTAGTGGTTTTAATAGGAATGGATACTGTATTTTGTCAAAAGCTTTTTCAGCATCTATTGATATGATCATATGATTTCTGATAGGTTTGTTGTTGATAAATTGAGTATACTAACAGTTTTCCTAATATTGAACCAACTCTGCATTCCTGGAATAAATCCTACTTGATCATAATGTATTATCTTAGTGATGACTTGTTGTAATTATTTTGCAAAGATTTTATTTAAGATTTTTGCATCTATATTCATCAGGAAACTAAGTCTATAATTTTCTTTCTCTGTTTTAACTCTTCCTGGTTTAGATAACAGCACCATATTGGTTTTATAGAAAGAGTTAGGCAGAGTTCCATCTTTCCCTATTTTTCCAAAGAGTTTAGATAGAATTGGAGTCAATTGTTCCATATATGTTTGGTAGAATTCACTTGTGAATCCATCAGGCCCTGGAAATTTTTTCTTAGGGAGTTCAATGATGGCTTGTTGAATATCTTCTTCTGAGATAGGGTTGTTTAGATAATTAATTTCTTCTTCATTTAACCTGGGCAACTTATATTTTTGTAAATATTCATCCATTTCACTTAAATTATCAAATTTATTGGCATAGAGTTGGACAAAATAATTTCAAATTATTACTTTAATTTCCTCCTCATTGGTGGTGAGTTCACCTTTTTCATTTATGATACTAGCAATTTGGTTTTCTTCTTTTTTTTTTAATCAAATTGACCAGAAGTTTATCAATTTTATTGGTTTTTTCATAATACCAACTTTTGGTTTTACTTATTAATTAAAGTTTGTTTTTGATTTTGATTATATTAATTTCTCCTTTAATTGTTAGAATTTCGAATTAGGTATTCAATTGGGGAATTTTTGTTTTGTTCTTTCTTTAATTTTTTTAGTTGCATGTTTAGTTCATTGATTTCATCTTTCTCCACTTTATTCACATAAGCATTTAGAGCTATAATATGTACCCTGAGAATTACTTTGAATGAATCCCATAGGTTTTGGTATGTTGTTTCATTATTATCATTATCTAGGATAAAATGGTTAATTCTTTCTATAATTTGAATTTTGGTCCGCTCATTTTTTAAAATAAGGTTATTCAGTTTCCAATTTGTTTGGGTCTATATCTCCTTGGCCCAGTATTGCATATGACTTTTATTGCATTGTGATCTGAGAAAGATGTATTCACTATTTCTGCCTTTCTGCAGTTGATCATTAGGTTTTTATGTCCTAGTACATGGTCAGTTTTTGTATAAGTTCCATGTACTGCAGAGAAAAAAGATATATTCATTTCTATCCCTGTTCAGTTTCCTGCATAAGTATACCATATCTAATTTTTCTAACAATCTGTTTACCTCCTTAACTTCTTTCTTGTTTATTTTATGATTTGATTTATCTAGATCTGATAGTGGGAGCTTGAGATCTCCCACTAATAGAGTTTTGCTGTCTGTGTCTTCCTGTAGTTCTTTCAGCTTCTCCTCTAAGAATTTGGGTGTTGTCCCACTGGGTGTATATATATTCAATATTGAAATGACTTTATTGTATATGGTACCTTTTAGGAGGATAAAGTTTCCTTCCTTATCTCTTTTAATGCTATCTCTTTTTGCTGCTGCTTTGTCTGAGATAAGGATTGCTACCCCTGCTTTTTTTACTTCAGCTGAAGCAAAATATATTTTGCTCCAATCTTTTACCTGTACTCTATATGTATCTCTCTGCTTCAAATGAATTTCTTGTAAGCAGCATATTGTAGGACTCTGGTTTTTTATCTACTCTGCTATTTGCTTATGGTTTAAGGGAGAGTTCATCCCATTCACATTCAAAGTTATGATTACCAATTCTTTATTGCCCTCCATGCTATCTTCTCTCTGTATTTTCCCCCTTCCCCCCCTTTATCCATATTCTCCAGTATTTTGTTTCTGAATACCACCCCCTTCAGTGTGTTTGCCCTCCTATATCACCCCCTCCACTTTCTTTCCCCTTTCCCTTTTTTTCCCTTTTCCAGGTTCCCTTCCTTTTGTTATTTCCCCCTTTTTTCCTCCACTCCCCTTCCCTTTCTCCATCTCCCCTGCCCTTTTCCCCTTTTAATACTTGAAAGGTCGGATGTTTTATAAGTTAACTGAGTTTGTGTAGGTTGACTTTAAGCCAAATCTGATGAGAATAAGAGTCAGGTGTTTCTCATCTGCTCCCTTCTTCCCCTCTATTACCTTAGGCTTTTTATACCACTTACTGTAATGAGATTTACCCCCATTCAATTCCCTTCCTCTTCCCATCTTTTTCCTGTCCCCCTTTTTAAGGAGCTAGTGTTTTTTAGATCATTCTAAGTCATAGAAAATTTTTAGTGTCTGTCATGTCTAGTTCAGTGTATTCTACAGAATAGAGTTAAAATTCTTGAGAGTTATTAGAGTCTTTCTCCCAAATGGGGTTAAAGCCAATTATATCTCTTTAGATAGCAGTCTCATGGATAGATCATGAATGTCCTTCATTTCTGGCTAGGTATAATCTCTCTGTTAGAGTTACAATTCTCAAGATTTATGAGAATTTTTCCCCCATGCTGGCATATAGCCAGTTTCAACTTACTGGATAGTAGTTTTTTTTCCTTTTATCACCCCCCACCTTTTTTAACCTTTTCATGTGTCTCTTGAACCTCCTGTTTGATGTCCAAATTTTCTGTTTAGCTCTGGTCTTTTCATCAGGAATTTTTGGAATTCTTCCATTTCATTAAATGTCCATTTTTTCCCTGGAAGAGAAGGTTCAGCTTTGTGGGAAGGTAGATTCTTGGCTGCATTCCAAGTTCCCTTGCTCTTCGAAATATTTCATTCCAGGCCCTTAGATCCCTTAATGTTGATGCAGCCAGGTCCTGCATGATCCTTCCTGTGGCTCCTTGATATTTAAATTGTTTCTTTATGGCTGCTTGTAGGATTTTCTCTTTTATCTAATAGTTCTGGAATTTGGCCACAACATTCCTTCCTATTTTCATTTTAGGATCTTTTTCTGGAGGGGATCCATGTATTTTTTCAATAACTACTTTGCTCTCTCATTCCGTGATATCAGGGCAGTTTTCCATCACTAGATACTGTAATATTAAGTCCAGGCTTTTTTTCTCTTCAATGTTTTCAGGAAGTCCTATAATTTTCAGGTTGCCCATCCTCGATCTATTCTCTAGGTCATTGGTTTTGTTGATAAGTTATTTTACATTTTCATCTATTTTTTCTATTTTTTGATTTTGTTTAACTGACTTGCTGTCTCATGGAGTCATTACTTTCTGTAGACTCCATTCTTTTTTGGTGGGGAGGAATTTTCTTCATTAACCTTTTGCATCTCCTTTTCCAATTGGTCAATTCTACTTTTGAAAGAGCTTTTTATTTGACCAATTGAGGTTTTGAGATATTTATTTTCTTTTTGCATGTGCCCAATTGAGGAGCTGAGAGAATTATTCTCATTTTGTATTTGTACAATTGATGATGTGAGAGATTTAGTCTCCTTTTGTATTTTTCCAATTGTGCTTTATAAGGTTTTGTTTTCTTGTTGCAAGATATTAATTGTCTCTCCCAAATTTTTAAGCTCCTTCCTTGTTTCTTCATGAAAGTCTTTCTGTGCTGAAGACCAGATCGTATTCTCCTCAGAGGTTCTACGTCTTTCTGAGTTGGGGGGGGGGGTCTTTTCTTTCCAAGAATTTTTCTATGGATCCACCTTTTTGCTGACCCTTCTTCATTTTGCTAAGACCTTGAGTTGGGGAGGGGCTGGTTCACCGGGGCTTGGGATCCCTAAAGGCTTTACTCACTGAGTGCAATTTCTCTAGCAGGCCAGTGGGAGGTGTTGGTTACTTTCTCTGGAGTTTCTGTGACCTTGATTGAGGCCTTCTCCCTTTGCTTGAAGGGAGGAGTTGGAATTATTGAATTCTTTTGCTTTCAATCAATAGTGCTCTTTACCCTGGTCTGAGGTCATTTGCCATCTGGGCTAGTTCTTCTGCTCACAGACACCTGGCCTTTAGGGAGAATTAGTTTGCATTTGTTTGTTCAGGAAGAGGTCTGAGCTGTAATGGGATTCTGAGTTCCTCAGACCAGAGGAGCCCAGGGATGGTGTCTGCAGCTCTCCTGCACCAGAACTCTCCTGCCTGCTCTGTCTGCAAGGTCCCCTGTGGATAGCACCAACACCAGTGCCTCTACTCCCTAGTTGACTCAAGCCCCTGCTGTCTAGCCCCACTGCTAATCCAGCCCGCCCTGTTCTCTGGCCCTCAGACTCCTGGTTCCAATTCAGCTGTTAATCTGGTTGATCCGGGGCTGATCCTCCCTCTGAGCCCAAACTCCCCGGCCCGAATTTGGCCAGTGCTGCTGCTGGAGACAAATCTGGAGGTAGATGTTCTTTCTCCTGGATTTTCTTTGTGGGTTTTGTGGGTCAGATTTCTTTTAAGAGGTTTGTTTCATATGATAGATGGGGGGGAAAGATCAGGAGACTTTAGAACTGTGCCTGTCTTCTCTCCTCCATCTTGCTCGGAAGTGTGGGTTTCTTTTATGTCCTGAGCCATTGCTAAATTTGGTAAAAGTTTTTAGTACTTTTTAAGATGATTTTCTAGGGTTCTCCAAGTATACTATCATATCATCTGTAAAGAGTGAGAGTTTTGTTTCTTTATTAACAATTCTAATTCCTTCAATTTCTTTTTCTTCCCTCATTGCTAAAACTACTATTTCTAATACAATACTGAATAATAGTCATGATAAAGGGCATCCTTATTTCATCCTTGATATTATTGGGAATGCTTCTAGCTTATCCCCATTACATAGAATTCTTGTTGATGGTTTTAGGTACATTCTGTTTATCATTTCAAGAAACATTCAACTTATACATATGCTCTCTACGGTTTTTAATAGGAATGGGTGCTATATTTGTTCAAAATGTTTTGCAGTTATATTGTTAATTTTCCTAATATTGAAACAACCCTTCAATTCTGGTATAGATCTGCTTGACCATAGTGCATTATCCTAGTAATAGCTTGCTGCACTTCCTTTGCTAATATTTTATTTAATTTTTTTTTTTGTTAGGGAAATGGGGCTATAAGTTTCTTTCTCTATTTTCATTTTTATCAGTTTATGTACCAGCACTATAGTGTTGTCAAAGAAGGAATGTGGCAGAATTTCTTCTTTTCCTACTTTTAAATAGTTTATGTAGAATTGGAATTAATTTTTTCCTTAAATGCTTTATAGAATTCACTTTTAAATCCATCTGGACCTGGAGACTTTTTCTTAGGGAGTTTACTGATGGTTTGTTCAGTTTCTTTTTTTTTCTGAAATAGGATTAAGTAGTTCATTTGTTCTTCTATTATTCTGTGTAGTATATGTTTTAGGAATATTAACCCATTTTACCCAGGTTATCAAATTAATTGGTAAACAGTTGGGTATAATAGCTCCAAATAATCTGGTGGTGAGTTCAACCTTCTCACTTTTGATACTAGTAATTTTTTAAAATAAAATTAGATTAATCAAAGCTTTATCTATTTTATCATTTTTTATGCATTTTAGTTGTAAATTTTTCTCCCTACCTCCCTCCCTTCCCTCCCCCTTTCACCTAACTTGCTTTCAAGATTATTTATCTCTACTTTTTTTTCATAGTTTCTCATTTGTTATTTAATTGGGGAACTTTACTTAGCTTGGAACCTCTGTTGTTTTTTTTAACTTTTACTGAAGCATGTATTTTTTGCTTCCATCTTTTGTCTTTACTGCTTCTGTATCTCTGTGCTTGAAATGTACTTCTTGTAAATGACATATTGAAGGATTCTGGTGTTTAATTCATTCTGCTATCTAATTTCATTTTTTGGGAGATTCACCCCATTCATATTTACAGTTAAGATTACTTTTTCTGTATTTCCCTCCCTGTTATTTTCCCCCATTTTTTGCTTTTCTCTTTCCTCTTATTCCTCTTCTGCAATGTTTTACTCTGTTTCCCATTTACATTTTCTTTTAAATTTTAATTCTAACTTTACTTTTGTTTTCACCTTCTCTGTTATCAGTCCCTTCTTCCCTTTTCTTTCCCTTTCTCCACCTCCTCCTCACACACATTTTTAAACTAAATTAGAAATAAACGTTATTCCCTCTCTGGTCCAAATCTCTTCAGAGTAAGATTTACTCAGTGTTCACATCCTCATGAGCAATGCATTATGTAAAACCAAATCATTTCAAGAAGCATTTATACCTTCACCCTCCCTCCTAATCTCCATATACATTCCTTCCAATTATACCCAAAGCATCAAGCAAAGCAAAATCATTTCAAGATATTTTCATGTCCAGTCCCTCAAAGGATACTCTCTCCCTCTGTCCCTTTTGCACTCCAATATGGTACTAACATCCTTGCTAACTAAAGCATAGATTAAGTCAAGGTCATTTCCTAATTATTTATGTTCAACTCTTCTAAGCATGCTCCCTCTCTCTTTCTCTCATACTACAACTCTCCATAACTAAATTATCTAGTAAATTAAGGTCACTTCAACATTTAATTATGTATTATACCTTTAAGTACTCTTAAGATGGTCTCTGTTAAGAACTTTAGAGTTGATTATACTTTATGGGACTTGCACAGGACTCCCCAGCATGGCATGCCTTTATTAGTGTTTTGTGTTCTGTGCTGTGTTCTACAGGCAGGAAAAAATTGAAGTACCTCAAAGAAAATGTGAGATATATAAGTTTAGTCTAATCACCTGATGTGTTCTCATCTCAGTTATTTGTATGCAACTTGCGTTAGAACATTTTTGAGTTCAGATTGGTCTGAACAGTCACAGTTTTACACACTGTAATTTGTCTCAACCATAGTGATGCCGTTTTGGTCTTCATCAATAAGGAAGGACAAGAATCAACCATACCCATATTATGTAAGTACAAACTCTTCTACTATATTCAACTATTTCACTTTCCTATGAGAAATACAATTATCAAAAGTTAAGAGTTAACTTCCCTTGTAGGGATGTACAAAGATTAGTTTTCTGACTAGCAATTTTTTTCACCTGTTTATCTTTTCATGCATCTCTTGAGGCTTGTATATGAAGATCAAACTTTCTGTTCATTTCTGGTCTTTTTATCAGAAAATTCTGGACAGCTTCTATCTAATTAAAAGTTCACCCCTTTCCCCTGAGAGAATATGCTGAATTTTGATAATTAGTTAACTCTTCCTTGGAATCCAAGTCCTGTGAAATATCGTATTCCAGCCCTCAGACCCTTTATTGTTGAAGTTGATACTTCCTGTTCTATTCTGATTGTACTTCCTTTGTATTTAAATCACTTCTTTTTGGTTGCTTGTAGTGTTTTCTCCTTTAATTGAGTATTCTGAAATTTAGTTATGACATTCCTTGGAATTTTTATTCTAAGACTTTCTTTCTGAAGATGTTCTTTCAAAGACTATTTTGTTTTCTTAATCTAATATATTAGAAGGGTTTTCCATGACAGTTTTCTGGAAGGCATATATCAGGTTTTTTTTTAATCTATACTGTCATGTAGATCAACAGTTCATTGATTATCTCTCCTGGATACATTTTCCAGGTCATTTGATTTTCCTAAAATGTATTTTACATTTTCTTAGTTTTTTCATTGATTTTGTTTGATGGAATTTTATTGTTACAGACCCTTTAGGATCTACTTGTCCAATTCTAATTTTTAGAGTTTTATTTTCTTCAATTAGCTTCTGTGTTTCCTTAATCAGTTGTTTAATTTTACTTTTAAATGAGTTGTTTTCCTTTTCGACTTGGGCAATCCTTTTTTGAATAGTTACAATCTTTTTTCAGTTGTATTTTTTCCTATGAAGGACTTGATTTCTTTTGCCAATTTTTTCAAAATTCTTCTGCATGGTTCTCATTTATTATTTCCATTTCTCTTCTTCTTCCTCCTCCTTTCTTTGGTTTTTAAAATTTTTAATTTCTTCTATGAGGCTTGGAATATGAATCCAATTCATAAAATCCTTTGAGACTTTCCCTGGAGATAATTTTGTCACTTCTTTCTTTTTCAGAAATAATATTTTAATCATCTCTACTTGAATAGTAGCTTTCTATGATTAGCATTCTTTTTTTGGTATTTTGCTCATTTTGGTAGTTGAGTTTTACTCCTGGGCTATACAGGATATTGTCCCAAGTTTTTTGTATTAGAGCTAGGGCTTGATCTGTGGCTTGCCAAAGGTGTTGCCTACGCAGCCCAGGGATTGCTTATGCAGAATGTTCTTTCCTCCTTTATTACCAGACTTTGCATCTGCAAATGACAGATCCTGCATGTTGCTCCAGTGTTCACTTGTTCTCCTAACTTCCTTTTGGAACTGAGAATCAGTTAACACTCTTCTCCAATATTTCACATAGAGTACCCCTTCTACCCTCCTTTTCTGTGCAAGTATCCTTATCTTCAATGTAACTCTCTTTCTTTCTTTCTTTCTTTCTTTCTTTCTTTCTTTCTTTCTTTCTTTCTTTCTTTCTTTCTTTCTTCCTGCCTTCCTCCCTCTCTGCCTCCCTTCCTTCCTCCCTTCCTGTCTTCCCTCCTTCCTCACTCCCCTCCTTCCTCCCCCTTCCTCCCTTCCTTCCTCTTTCTCTCCTCCTTCTCTTTCTTTCTTTCTTTCTTTCTTTCTTTCTTTCTTTCTTTCTTTCTTTCTTTCTTTCTTTCTTTCTTTCTCCCTTCCTTCCTCCCTTCCTTCCTCTCTTCCTGTCTTCCTTCCTTCCATCTTTCCTTCCTTCCTTCCTTCCTTCTTTCCTTCCTTAATTCCTTCCTTCCTTCCTTACATTTTATTATAAATTGTTATTATACAGTTATTATAAATAATATAATATATTTATATTATTATATAATTATATTAATTAATTAATATATAATTATATATAATATAATATAATATAAATAATATAATATAATATAAATAATATTATACAGTTATTATAAATTTTGTTTTTCCAGTTACATGCTTTGGTAGCTTTTCAACAATCGTCCATTTGCAAATATATATTTAACACTTTTTTTGTAGCACCCTCTCTTCCCTCTCCTCTCCCTTTGGCAAAAAATAATCTGGTAAATGTTTTTAAAAAGATGTTTGTTCTCCTTTCTTTAGGGGAGGCCTTCTGATTTTAGAATGATAGCAAGTAGGCATCCGCTTGCAGCCAGATGTATACTCCTCTGAAAGCTCATAAACTTAGCTTGGTGGTTATCCTAATGAAGTCACAGCTGCTCCCCCCACAAGAATGAATCCCTCCAGAGCTGTCTATGCCACCAAAGAAGCAGACACTATGCTGTTTTCTATATAGACACCTCCATAAGTTCTAAGTCATTTGAGCATTAGCCAAAAATACTGCTTGTACTTCAATAACTTAACAGTCTTTGATGTGTTTGAAAAACTACTAACCAATACCAGTTCATGAAATTTTTTCAATCTTTTTCTGAAAGAATGCTTTTGATTTCTTGGCAAACAATAGTATTCCTTTACAATCATTCACTACAATGAGTTTAATCATTTTTTTGGCACTACAAAAGGAGCTTCTATTGACATTTATATACATGTGTACATACATATATATAGACACATATATACATATATACAATGCATATAAATATAAAATGTATATGCATTTAAATGAATATATATAAGTATATAGATTTTTTTAATAATACAAACAATAATGCCTTTGCGAAAAAATCTAGTACGAGAATTGCTAGGTCAAAGGATTGTATGGTTTCATATGGTTTCTTTCATTATAATTCCAAATTGCTTTTCAGAATGGATGCTCCAGTTAAGAACTCCAGCAATAGTACTTTTAGTGTCATAATTTTTCTACATATCTTCCAGAATTTGTTATTTTACTTTTATGTCATATATCGGTCCGATAGGTAGGAGGTAGCACTCAGAATTATTTTAATCTGCTTTTCTCTGATGAATAGATTCAGAGAATTAGATTATGTGATTGTATGATATGAATATGGATAGTTTTGATTTCTACTTCTCAAAATTGCTTTCTATAGTCTTTGACCATTTATCAATTGGGGAATTACTCATTCTTATAAAGTTGATGCAGGTATCTATGTACTGGAGAATTGAGACCTTTATTAGAAAGACTTGCTGTATTATTTTGTTCACAATTATGATTACTAAGCATTTTTCCCCCTTCACTCCAGTGCCTTCTCTTTCTCTCCTGTTTCATCCCATCCTTTCTAAAAAGTGTTTTGCTAGGGCAAGCTAAGTGGCACAGTGGATAGAGCACCAGCCCTGGAATCAGGATGACATGAGTTCAAATCTGGCTTCAGATTAATAACTAATTATTACCTATTAATTAATAATTACCTAGCTCTGTGAACTTGGGCAAATCACTGAACCCATTGCCTTGCAAACTCCCCAAAAAAGTGCTTTGCTTCTGTCAACTGCTTCCCTAAACATCTTTTTTTTCCCTAAAGCCACCCCATCCATCTCATACTTTTACTCTATAGGGAAAGAAGATTGCTATACCCAACTGGGTGTAAATGTCATTCTTTTTTTGATTCAATTCCAGTGATAGAAGGGTTTAAGTATTGTCTAACTACTGCCCCCATCTTACCTTTCACTATAAAAGTTCTTTCATGGTTCTTTTATGTGACATTAATTTCCCCCATTCTACCTCTCCTTTCCTCTTCTACTACATCCTTCTATTTCACCCCTTTATTTTATTTTTAGATATCATCCCATCATTACCATCCTTCATTTTCATCCCTTACTCTTACTTTAAATATCATCTTATCAAAGTCAACTCACACATATGCCCTCTTCTTCTGTTTTTAGTATAATAAAATTCTTAAAAGGTTTTAGTATCATATTCCCATGGGGACATGTAAGCAGTTTATTGGGCCCCTTATGATTAATTTTCCTGTTAATATTTTCATACTTCTTTTGATTTGTATGCTTTCAAATGCTTTCTATCCAGCCCTCATTTTTTTCCATTGGGAAAGCTTAACAGTACTCAACTTTATCAAATATTCTTCCTCCTCTAACCCCCAACAAAAAAATTATACTCAATTTTTCTGAGTAGGTGAGTTTTGTATATAATTTCTTCAACCTCCAAAATATTATGTTCCAGTGACACTGATCTTTTAATTCAGAAACTTTAAAATCTTCTGCTATCCTGATTGTCACTCTATGATATTTAAATTGTTTCTTTCAAACTACTTTCAAAAATTTCTCCTTGATCGGGAGCTCTGGAATTTGATTTAAATATTCCTGTATGTTTCATTTGGAAATCTTTTCAAGGGGGTTTTTTGGGGGGGGTCATTCTTAGTGTTTATTTTTTATTTGTGTATATTTTTATTATTCTTCCCATTAGAATCATTTTTGTTATATTTATTTCTATTTTTGTACAAATGATTTTTTATACATTACTAAAATATCCTTGTTTAAGAATAAACATAATAACCCCTCCCCCCAAAATATTGACCCTCATGAGCAATAAAGTAAAGAGAAAAAAATTAAAATAGAAAAAAATAATAATAGAGGCAACTAGGTGGCACGATGGACAGAACAACAGACTTGGAGCCAGGAGCACCTGAGCCCAAATCTGGCCCCAGACACCCAACAATCAACCAGCTGTGTGACCCTGGGCAAGCCACCCCAATCCTACTGCCCTGCAAAAACCAAAATAATAATAATGATAATAATAATAATAATAGGGGTGGCTAAGTGGCACAGTGGACAGAACACTGGCCCTGGACCCAGGAGCATCTGGGGCCAAATCCTGCCTCAGACACCCAACAATCACCCAGCTGTGCAGCCCTGGGCAAGCCACCCAACCCCATTTGCCCCTCAACCCCCCCCAAATGAAAATAATAATAATAAAAAAGTGCTTCAGTCTGGGTTCCAACATCACAAGCTCTGTTGCAGGTGGATCACATGCTTTATGATAAGGTCATCAAAAAAGCTACTTCCTTATTTTTACACTGTTGCCATTGCCGATTGCAAATCCCTCCATTCATACTTCCCCACTACCATATACTATATTTTCTCTCTGCTTTCACTCTGTCCCTCTTCTTAAATATGCTGTAGGGTAGCTGAGTGGCACAGAAGACAGATCACCAGCCCTGGGGCCAAGAGGCCCTGAGCCCACATACCATCCCTAAGGCATATTAACCACCTGGCCCATGCAATCCCATCCCCTTTCAAGAAGTAAAAAAGAAAATGTGTTATATCTGACCACCCTCCCCCATGGCACACCCTCTCCTTCTTTACTCATATCCCCCCTTCCCCCTGTGCCCCTTCCCTTCTTCTTATTCTAGATGTCTATACCCCATTGAGTATATATGCTGTTTCCTCCCCAAGCCACCTCTTATGAGAGTGAAGGTTCCCTCATTCCCCCTCCCCCTTCCATATCATTGCAATAGCTCATTGTAATAAAAAATCTTATTATATGAAATAGACTATTCCACCTCTCCATTCTCTTACTCCCATTACATTTCCCTTTTAACCATTGACTTTATTTTTACAATATATTCTATCTTCAAATTCAGTTCTCTACTGTGTTTCAATTACAAAAGCTCCTTCTACCTGCTTTGCTAAATGAGAAGTTTCTTATGAGTAATAACAGTATCATTTTTCTATTCAGAAATAAATGTAGTTCATCATCATTAAGTCCTTCACACTTTACCCTTCTTCTCCACTCTCTATGCTTCACTTGAGTCCTATATTTATAGAAGAAACTTTCTGTTCATCTCTGGCCATTTTAACTGGAAGATCTGAAATTCCCCTGCTTCACTGAAAGTTCATCTTTTTCCCTGGAAGAGGACATTCAGTTTTGCTGGGCAGTTGATTCTTGGTTGCATTCCAAGCTCTTTTACCTTCCAAAATATTATATTCCAAGCTCTATGAATCTTTAATGTAGTTGCTGCTAAGTCTTGTGTGATCATACTGCAGCTCCATGATATTTGAATTGTGTTCTCCTAGTTGCTTATAATATTTTCTCTTTGACTTGGGAGTTCTGTAACTTGGCTATAATATTCCTGAGGTTGTTTTTTATTATTGGATCTCTTTCCTGGGGACATCAGTGAATTCTCTTAATTTCTATCCCCCCCCCTTCTTCTAGGATATCTGGGCAATTTTCCTGTAGGAATTCTCTAAAAATGATGTCAAGGCTCTTTTCCTGATCATGACTTTCAGGTATCCTAATAATTTTTAAATTATCTTTCCTGAATCTGTTTTCCAGATAAGTTGTTTTTTTCAATGAGATGTTTCACATTTTTTTCTAATTTTTCTTGCTTTTGTCTTTGAAGCATTGTGGCTTGACTTCTTGTAAAGTCAGAAGCTTCCTTTAGCTCCATTCTACTGCTGAGGGATTTGTTTTCCTCAGAGAGCTTTCTTATCTCTTTTCCCATCTGACCAATTCTGCTTTTTAAAGCATTCTTCTCTTCAATAACTTTTTGAACTGTTTTATTCATTAGACCTATGCTGGTTTTTAACATGTTATTTTCTTCAGCTTATTATTTTTTTTTTTTTGGATTTCCTTGACTAAGCTGCTGACTTTTTTTCATATTTTTCCTGCATCTCTCTCATTTTTTTTCCCCAGTTTTTCTTCTATGTCCCTCACTTGATTTTCAAAATCTTTTTTGAGGTCTGTCACAGCCTGAGGCCAATTTCCATCTTTCTTGCAGTCTTTAGATGCAGGAGCTTGTACTTCCTCATCTTAATACTGTGTATTTTGATCCTTCTTGAGATCACAGACCATGTATTTCTCAGTGGTGTTCCTCTTTTTTTTCTCTATTTACTCATTTCTCCAGTCTGTGCCTGCTCTTGGGGAGCATCCTGGGCTTTTGAGCATTATTGGGATACCCCCTCACAAGGATCTCAGTATGTGAAGCTCTATCTTCCTGCCTGGTCTGTGAATGACCATAAGCACCCCATCCCACCCCGCCATGGGGTTGAGGTGGGGGTGGCCCTCCTGTTCTGTGTGGGACCTAGACTGTGATCAGGATCTGAATGTGGTCAGAGCCCCAGAGTCCTGTTCTAGGTACAGAGGGCAAATCTCCGAAGTCTCTCTCCACTCCCCTCCCTTTGGTAAGCTGAGCACTCAAGTCTCAGCTGCCTGGGGGCTCCTGCTTACTGGCTCCCCCTGCTTCTACTTCCTGGATCTGGGCTGTCAGGCCACACTGCTCACTGATTGCCCTGAGGGTTGGGTTTCATGAGCTTGCTCTGGCAGAGATGCCCCTGCTGATCTTCCAAGTTGTGCCCGGTGCTCCCCAGGATACAGGTCAGGATACTGCCCCTGCTGTCATGAGCCATGGTTCCCAGAAGCCCTGGCGCTGCTTCACAGAGGCTGAAATTCCTTCACTCTGGTGGCCACCCCCTAATCCTGTGGAGCAGAGCCTTTCCACTATTTTCCAGGTTACCTTGGGTTGGAGAATTGCCTCACTGGATCTCTCTGTGGGTTCTGTCTCTCGAAAATTTAGAGTTTTTATTTTATGTGTTTTGAAATATTATAGAGAGAAAAAAACTAAAAGAGGCTCTTCTCCTGTAGCCATCTTGGCTCTGCCCCCCCCCCCCCATTCTTAGTGTTTTTCAGATAATTTTTCTTTCCTCTCATTCCTCTTGATTGGAAGAAAGGGGATCACTTTCTTCAGTCTAGAAAGTGAGTGATATTAATATTCTGGCACACTTCATGTTCATTCCCCCTCATGTAACATTGCCAACAAAACAATTTTAAGATTATGAATCACATCATCCTTAGGTCAGATTTGAGGAAATAATCAAATCAAGATACTTTATCAAGATATATCCTTTAAAATTATTTAGTTATTTTCACAATCCTAATTTTTAAGCTTAACATAGGTATCATTCTTTACTTTTATTTAAACTGCACAATAATTTTAAAATATTCCATTGAATATTGAGCTTTTAACAAAGAGCAATAAATGCAATAACTGACTCTTTAAATAGAATACCATTCCTTGTCCTTTGCTCCCTCATAGATCAACTGGGTATCACAGTGGACTGAATGCTAGGTATAAAATCAGAAAGAACTGAGTTCAATCTGAACTCAAACCCTTTCTATCTGTGAGAAACTAGATAGGTCATTGAATTTTATTGTCTCTGTTTCATCATCTGAATAACAAGTTGGAATATATTAATTAAGTGTTGAAGAATTAGACATGATGGAAAAATGATTTTCTGAACATGAAATTTATGGTATAAGACAATTTTCATGGGACAAAGATTAATCCATGTCATTTTGAAAAATACAAATAAAACCCAAACTGTTTATTTGTTATCATGTAGGAAAGACTTTAAAACAGGTTGGTTATTTCATTTTTGACTTTTCAATCATTTATGCTGACACATAGATTTCTCTTTATTGTGGGATTTATGTAAGGAGGAGAACACCTCATTTTCTTTTTAAAGTAAAGCTAGAAAACATGTATTTTAATAAAGGAAAAATAAGGAAATTGAAAAGCTAGGCCTTTTCCAAGAAAAATCAATAGGATGACTGGGTATTTTGAAGGGATACACTTAAACAAATTCCTCCTCCCCAATCTTACATCATCTAAAAGTTTTGTGTAAAGAAAGTGAGTTTCCTATTTTTAAATGAAATTTTAAAATTTGTGAAGCTGATACTTCACTATTAATAAAATTCTCATGTCATGTGAAGTCAACTCATCATGGCTGGTATTAGTTACTTTTAGAAATTACAACTTTCTATCACATATCCCAATCTATTTGGAATGGCAATATTTCAAGGCTGTGAAGTATTAAGAACAAATTGTTCATTTCAGAGGAGGAGACGATATATATATATATATATATATATATATATATATATATATATATATATATATATGTTAGTAATTACTATTTTACATATCCTCAATTAAATATAATGAGTTACTGCATTCATACCCATACAGGTATACTCAATTTTAAAGCTCTAGCTAATATGTGTTAGTGAACAAATCTTATTAACAGAAATATTGTGAATATTAGAAAATTTGAAGCAGAAATGACTACAGGTTGAGAATTTTTCTCTCAAAACCATTTAAAGATAATTCAGATTGTTTGACTCTTTTCAAATATATGTTTGAATCCCTTCTGAAGCCAGATGTAAAATGCATTTATGTGTGGACATGACCTTCGAATCACTTATACTAGAATTTGGAAGCTCCAATAATATTTGAGTGGAACCATTTCAAGTAGACAGATAGTCCTTTTTAATTCAATCATTCCCTATATACACTGATTTCATGAACATCTGGAAAAACGCATAAAAAAAGTAGTTTCCCTCATGTTGGATAGCCCAGTTTAAAAGTGTTGCTAGTTTTTAAGGATATTTAAGATTTTTAAGAATGTATGCAGCTGAGGGGGCGGAGCCCAGATGGCAACAAGAAGGGATCCAGTCTTAGGAGCTCTCTGATAAAACTCATCAGCTAAGGACTCTAACTAAACTTTCGAGAGACAGAACCCACAAAGGGACCCAGTGAGGCAGTTCTCCTACTCAAGGTAACCTGGAAAAGAGCAGAAAGGCTCTGCTCCCCGGGATTGGAGAGACAGCCCGCTAGAGGGGTGGCCGGCCAGAGCCAAAGAACTTCAGCCTCCTGAAGGCAGCCTCACTGTGCTGGGAGTCACAACTCACAGCAGCACGAGAGTCTCCTGAGCTGCAACCCGGGGAGCACCGGGCACAAAGTGGAGTAACAACGGGGGACCTCTGCCAGAGCAAGCACGTGGAGCCCAGCCCTGAGGGCACACAGCAAGCAGCTTGGTCATTCCCCAGCCCTGATCCAGGAAACAGAAGCAGGTAGAGCCAGTAAGCAGGAGCCCCCAGGGCATGAGCCCATTGAGCTGAGGGAGGGGAATGAAGAGAGACTGCAGACCTCTGTCCTCTGCCCCTGGAACAGGACTCTGGGATTCTGACCACATTCAGATCTTGATCGCAGTCTAGGCGCCCCCCCCCCCCATAGAACAGCAGGACCCCCCCCCCCCACCTCAGCCCCGTGGCAGAGGGAGGTGCTTATGGTCATTCACAGACCAGGAGGGAGGACAGAGCCTCACACACTGAGACCCTTGTGGGACTGTCCCAAAAGCTCAGGAAGCACCCCAAACCAGGTCCAGGCTGGGAAAATGAGCAAGCAGAGAAACAAAAGGAAGTCTATTGAAACATATTTTGCAAATGAGCTCAAGAAGGATCAAAACACTCAGTCTGAAGATGAGGAAGCACAAGCTCCTGCATCTAAAGACTCCAAGAAAAACAGAAATTGGGCTCAGGCTATGACAGAGCTCAAAAAAGACTTTGAAAATCAAATGAGGGAGTTGGAAGAAAAACTGGGAAAAGAAAGGAGAGAGATGCAGGAAAAACATGAAAATGAAGTCTGCAGCTTAGTCAAGGAAATCCAAAAAAATGCTGAAGAAAATAGCATGCTAAAAACCAGCTTAGGTCAAATAGACAAAACAGTTCAAAAAGTTATTGAGGAGAAGAATGCTTTAAAAAGCAAAATTGGCCAGATGGAAAAAGAGATAAGAAAACTCTCTGAGGAGAACAAATCCTTCAGACAAAGAACAGAATTCAGGGAGATTGATGAATTTACCAGAAATCAGGAATCAATACTTTAAAACCAAAAAAATGAAAAATTAGAAGAAAATGTGAAATATCGCATTGAAAAAACAACTGAAATGGAAAACAGACTTAGAAAAGATAATTTAAAAATTATTGGAATACCTGAAAGTCATAACCAGGAAAAGAGCCTTGACATCATTTTTAAAGAATTACTACAGGAAAATTGCCCTGATATTCTAGAAGCAGAGGCCAAAAAAAAAAAATGGAGAGTATGCACTGATCCCCCCGAGAAAGAGATCCCAAAAAACCAACCCCTAGGAATATTATAGCCAAGCTCCAGAACTCCCAAGTCAAAGAGAAAATAGTACAAGCAGCCAGAAGGACACAGTTCAAATATCATGGAACTGCAGTCAGGATCACACAGGACTTAGCAGCAACTACATTGGAAGCTAGTAGGGCTTGGAATACAATATACTGGAAGGCAAAAGAGCTTAGAATGCAGCGAAGAATGAACTACCCAACAAGGCTGAATGTCCTCTTCCAGGGAAAAAGATGGACTTTCAGTGAACCAGGGGAATTTCAGAGGTTCCTTTTGGAATGGCCAGAGCTGAACAGAAGGTTTGATCTTCAGATACAGGACTCAGGTGAAGCATGGAGATTGGAGGAGAGGGGGGAAATATGAGGGACTTAATGAGCATGAACTGCATGTATTCCTGCATAGAAAAATGACACTGATAATACTCATATGAACCTTCTCAGTTAATAAGGCAGGTAGAGAGAGCTTTTATATTTGAAGCACAGGAGAAAGCTGAATTTGAAGATAAAATATGGTGTAAAAATGGAGTCAATAGTAAAAAAGGGAAATGGAATGGGAGAAAGAAAAAGGAGAGGGGGAATAGTCCAAGATATTTCACATAAGATTTTTTTTTTATTACAATGAGCTATTGCAATGATATGGAAGGGGAGAGGCAAGGGGGAATGAGGGAACCTTTGCTATCATCAGAGGTGTCTAGGAGAGGAAACAGCAAATATACTCAATGAAGTATAGACATCTGGAGTAAGAAGGAGGGAGGAGCAGGGGGAAAGGGTGGGGATGTGAATAAAGGAGGAAAGGATAGACCATGGGGGAAGAGCTTTCAGATATAACACATTTTCTTTTTTACTTCTTGCAAGGGGCTGGGATTGGATGGCCTCTCCGGGACCATGAGGCCAGGTGGATTCTGGGCCTAAGTGGTGGTATGGGGGCTCAGGGCTTCTTGGCCCCAGGACCAGGGATCTATCTGCTGAGCCAGTCAATGACCCTACAGCAGAGTCAGAGTGAAAGGAGAGAGAAAATAGAGTACATGGTAGTGGAGAAATAAGAAAGGAGGGAGTTGCGATCAGCAATGGCAAAGGTACAAAAATATGGAAGTAACTTTTGTGATGGACTTATCATAAAGAATGAGATCCACCCACGACAGAGTTGTTGGTGTTGGAACAAAGACTCAAGCACATTTTTTGTTATTATTATTTTGGGGAGGGTGCAGGGCAAATGGGGCTGGATGCCCTGCCTGGGGCTACATAGCAGGGTGATCTTTGGGTGTCTGGGGCCGGATTTGGACCCAGGTGCTCCTGGCTCAAGGGCCAATGCTCTGTCTGCCACCCAGCCACCCCTACTATTATTACTATTTTATTTTATTTTGGGTCTTTTTTTTTGCTTCTTTTTTGGTTTTTGCAGGGCAGTGGGGATCAGGGAGCTTACATGTCACACGGCTGAGTGATTGTTGGGTTTACCAGGCTGGATATGGGCTTTGGTGCTCGTGGCTCCAGGACTGGTGCTTCGTCCATTGCACCACCTGGCCATACCTACAATTATTACTATTTTTTTTTAATTTTAATTTTTTTCTCTCCCCTTTACTTTTTTCGCCCAAGCAAGTCTATCTATATTCATGGGGGAAGAGGGGTATTTTGTTTACTGGTAAACAAGAATATTTTATTAATGTAAAACAACATTTGTACAAAATGAAAATAAAAAATAAATTTAGAAAAAAAAAAGAATGTATGCAGCCATAGTAAATAACAATTATCATGGCCTGCTTTGCAACTTATTTAATTGAATGCAAATTTTCTTGCCATTTTCTCCCTTATATACTCATCTTGAATTAATGGCCATTATTTGTACAGAATGGTGTGCCTCCAATTCAATTTGTTATCTTACATTGACTTTTATATTCAATGCATTCATTTTTAAAAAGTTTTTTTCCCTCTGAGACCAAGGAGTTATCACACCAATTGTCTTCATTTTCACTGGAGCAATGTTGTTGTTTTATGCTTGAATAGCTGCCACTTTTTTTTAAACTTCCCCGTGTGTTTGAAAGAGAGTTAATTTGGTCAAAATTCCAAGTTGAGATTTTCATATTATGCTCAGGCTCAGCCTTTCTTTCCACAGATATAAACTGTTGCACAATAAATGTGTTCCTATCATGCTGCCCTTTCAGGCATGACATCATGACTAAAGATGTGAGGCATATACTGAATTCATGATATTTGAGTTGAATTTCGATAATTCTTCTGAAACACGACCTGAGGCTTATGTTCCCCCTAGGGACAGAAATTTACCTCTCTGACTCACCTTTGTCTCAGTTGGTACTACAAAACTAGGAAAAATAATTTCTTGACAAAAATATACAAAATAAAACTGGAAAATGTAATACTTTTAGTGATATAAGATAATAGTTTGGTCAATTTTGTTAAAAATACTAAATTCAGAATGAGGCTAATTCCCTTAAGATAATCAATGATCTCACTTAGGGTCACAATACCTTCCAAAATTTCTCTTTCAATCAATTAATTATGCTAAAAAGACTAATCTGTTTTATTTTAAATTCATCTTTTTTAAGATTTGTAGCATTAATTACAGAATTTCTTGTTAATGTTGTTAACACTTAATTTCTGTATCAGAATTAAAAAAGTTCTTGGAAATGTACAGCAGAGGTTGAGTGATTTACAGGAAATACATGTGCAAGGTAAGGAATTTGACTAGATGACCTCTCAGGTCCTTTCCCTATCTAGTGTTCTGTGCTTCTGTAAACTTGAATCCTCAAAGAACTGGATAAAAGAAGGTAATGTCATTTGTCCTAATCCAAAACATTCTATCTTAAATTGTAGTATATGCAAATGAATATGAAATAGCTAAAAATAGAATGAGATCATATCAATGTAGAGCCAAAAGTTGGAAATGAAGTAAATATATTTTTCAATGCTCTTTGCTTATTTATCTTTTCAATATATATTATATATATATATATATATATATATATCACTTCTTGTATCAATGTATTTGATGTGTTTTTCAACCGCCTAAAAGTTTTATGTTTAATTTTTTTAAGAAGCAGACTTTTTGTTTTCAGATTTCTGTATTTATTTTTGTTTTGTTTTCCTCCTTAGATTGGATGTTGTTGTCCATAACAGGTCTTCTGGGATTGTTTTGGTTCTCTGAACTGTTGAGTGGAGCTGTAATAATCATAGATGATCAACTCACAATGCTGTTGCTAATTTGGTCAACGTACTCTTGGTTCTTCTACCTTTATCCAGTATCAGCTCATATAATTATTTCCAAGTTTTATTACTGATCAATAGTGCTCGTTAACATTCATATCATAATTTATTCAGCCATTCCTCAACTGATGGGCATCCCCTGAATTTCCAATTCTTTGCCATTACAAAAAGATCTGCTATGAATATTTTTGAACATATGGAACTTTTTCCATTATTTATTATTTCTTCTGGCTATAGACCTAGTTTAAGTATATGTTATATCATAGGGTATGATCAGTTTTATTGCTCTTTTTGTATACTTCCATATTGCTCTCCAGAATGATTGGATTCATTCATAACTCCACCTACAGTGCATTAAAGTCTCATTTTTCTCACAGCTTCTACAACATTGACCAATTTCCTTTTGTGTCATCTTATCAATCTGATGCATGTAAGGCAGTATCACAAAGTTGTTTTAGTTCATATTTCTTAAATCAACAATGATTTAGAGCATTTTTTTCATGTTAGCTTTCATCTCTCTATTTGAAAACTGCTTGTTCGTATTCTGTGACCGTTTACTAATAGGGGAATGAATTGCAACTTTATAAATCTGATTTTATTCTCTATAAATTTTAGAAATGAGACATTAACAGAACATATAACTGGGAAAATTGTTTCCAAGCTTTCTGTTTTCATTTTCATCTTGGCTGCATTAGTTTTACAAAAAGATTTCATTTTCATAGGGGCAATATCATCCATTTTACAATTTAAAATGTATTCTATTTCTTGTTGTATCATAAATTTCTCCATTTTCCATAGATACATCAGACAGAATATATCTAGATCTGTTAGTTGGTCAATTAAATAGACCTTTATGTCTAAATCCTGTACCCATTTTAACCTTATTTGGGTATTTGGTGTGAGATGTGGGTCTTTGCCTAGTTTTTTTTCCACAGTGTTTTCCAGTTTTTTCATTAGTTCTTATGAAGTAATGAGCTAATTTTACTTTTAAATGAGTTGTTTTCCTTTTCCACTGGGGCCAATTTTTATTTTTTAATGAGTAACATTTTTATTATTTTAATTGCTTATTTTATCTTAAAGGAGTAGATTTCTTCAGTCAATTTTTCATAATTCTCCTGAATGGTCCTCTCATTTCTTTTTCCATTGTTCTTCTTCCTCTCTTCTTTGGGTTTTAAAAGCTTTTTTAACCTCTTCCATAGTGTTCCAGCCAAGATGGCAGAGAGAGGACTGGCACAGTTCTAAAGTCTCCTTATCTTTCCCTATATATCATATGAAACAAACCTCTTAACAGAAATCTGACCCACAAAACCCAGAAAGAAAAGCCAGGAGAAAGAACATCTATCTCAGGATTTGTCTTCAGCAGCAGTCTTGGGTGAGTCTGGGCACAGAGGGTGAATCAGCCCTGAATCACCCAGAGTAGTGGCTGAATTGGAACTGGGGAGACTGAGGGCTTGAGAGACAGAACTCCAAGATCAGCAGTGTGGCTAGACTGTGGGGGCTTGAGTCAACTAGGAAGCATAGGCACTGGTGTTGGTGCTCACCCTCTGGAGCTTGCCAACAGGGCTGAGAGGAGAGTCCTGGTACAGGAGAGCTGTGGACACACCATCCCTGGGCTCCTCGGGTCTGAAGAACTCTGAGTCCAAGCCTCCTTTGCTGCTGAGGTCTCTTCCCAGAACAAACAATAGCAGACTACTTCTGCCTCAGGCACAGGTGTGTGAGTACAAAAACCAACCCAGCTGACAATAGGGAGAGGGATGACCTCACCCCAGGGTAAAGCCCACCACTGATTGAAGGCAAAAGTATTCAATAGCTTCAACCCTCCCCTTCAAGCTAAGGGAGAAGGCCTCAATCAAGGTCACAGACATTCCAGAGAAAGCAACCACCTCCTACTGGCCAGCCAGAGAAATTGTACTCAGTGAGTAAAGGCTCTAGCAATCCCAACACCAAACCCCTGTGAACCAGCCCCTCCCCAACTTAAGGTCTTAGCAAAATGAAGAAGGGTCAGCAGAAAGGTGGATCCATAGAAAAATTCTTGGAAGGAAAAGACCCTAACTCAGAGAAACCTAGAACTTCTGAGGAGAATATGATCTGGTCTCCAGCACAGAAAGACTTCCTTGAAGAAATAAGGAAGGAGTTTAAAAATCAACTGGAAAATTTGGGAGAGACAATTAACACCTTGCAACAAAAAAACAAATTCTTAGAAAATAAAATTGATCTACAAAATGAGAATAATTCTCTCAGATCTTCAATTGGGCAAATGCAAAAAGAAAATAATTCTCTCCAAAACCTCAATTGGTCAGATGGAAAGCTCGTTCAAAAGTAGAAGTGACCAATTGGAAAAGAAGTTGTAAAAGGTTAATGGAGCTCTTCCATAAAGGTTTTTGGATTTGAGTCCATTTCATACCTTAGAGACTTCCCATGTAGGTAATTTTTCACTGCTTCCTTCTTCTGAAATGGCATTTTCAGTAACTTTCCATGTATAGAACTATTTTTTGTTTTTTGTTTTTTTATGCATGTTGATGGTTAATTTCTATTTCTGGGTTAGAAGGAACATAGTCCCAAGTTTTAGTCCTGGAGTTGGTAACTAGGTCTGGTTTATCACATGCCAATTATTGCCTATGCAGAGTTGATTTTTGTTCCTCCTTTCTGCCCAGTTGTTTGTTCCCAACCAAATACTGTCTTTTGCCCCAGTGTTCCCAGGGCTCAGACTTTGCCTCCAGTTGGGAACCTTGCTGCTGGCATGTTATCTAGCTGAGCTGGGACCTGGCCTGCTGCCTAATTGTCAGACCTTAGCTGCTCATATTTTTCTTTTTTTGTTGTTTTTGTTTTTTGTGAGATCTGTACTATTAATGTTTGTGTGGCAATTTCATTTGTGCAAGGGAAAGCTCCAGGAAACTGACAGTTTCATGCTGACATCTTGGCTCCAATTTTTTTTAAATATAAAATGATAATTGAATTTTAATTCTATTTTTAATTAGAATTTTGTGAATAAATCGAGTTTTCTTTCATCTATCCTCTTCATAGTGTCTGATGTCATTCTTTTCTGCCCTCATTCATTAAAATTCTAGTCGACTCAAATAGATTTCAATAATGAAGGACAAGAGCCAAACCACCAATCTACTCAAGTATTCCAGCTGAAATGAAATCTCATAAATATGGATATTATGCCCCCCCCCATATACTTATCCTTACCAAAATTTCTTAAGAGGGTTTCTACCATCACAAAATGAAAGAGGAATTTTCTCAAGTTTTGTAACATTTTGAGGATACAATTGGAGCATTGAGCTTCTCTATAATTAGTTGGCCTTTACTCTGACTTTGAAATAGGCAATCCTGTTTGGTTTTTTTTTTTGCTGTTTTTTAGTTTTCTAGAAGTAATTAGATGTTTATTGGAAATTTTTACCACACTTCTTGTAATCAATTGTATTGTGTCACAACCTACTCCCATCTTCCATATAATTCTCTTTTTGCTTTTACTTTATCTGAAATTAGGTTCACCACCCCTGATTTTTTTTTTATTTCAGGTGAGGAATAATATATTTTGCTCCAATCTTTTACATTTATACTGTGCATATCTCTCTGCTTCAAATATGTTTCTTGTAAATAAAAATATTGTAGGATTCTGGTTTTTAATCCATTCTGCTATACTCTTCTCTTTTATGAGATAGTTCATGCCATTCACATTTATAAATATGAATATTAATTCTGTATTTTCCTCCAGTCTATCTTTCTCCATTCATATTTTTCTGTTTTCTCTTTTTCCTCCTCACCAAAATTTACTACTTTTCCCTTTTGTCTTTTCTTCTAAAACTTTCAGTTTATTTTCACTTATACTTTCACCTTCCCTTTTATCAGTCCCTTCTTCCCTTATCTTTCCCTTTTCCAGTCCCCTCCCCCTTCCCTGAAGATTAGGGTAGATTTTTAAACCCAAGTGGGAATGTATCTTATTCCTTCTCCAGGCTAAATATATTGAATAGAATTTACTCAAGCATTCACATTTATCCCTGTGTGAGATAGAAATCCACTTAAAAATATAAAGAGACTTTTCTGAGCAAAAAGGAAAGTTTACTTTGGCTTTTCTCTAAAAAAAGGCATACTCCAAGTCTCACAGAGGTAGTGAAGATCAAGGAGTTGCCCTGAGGTGACAGTCAAGCAAGATTATATGACCTAGCATGTTTTCCCCCTCCCTAGTCCCTTCTCTTCCAACCTGATTGCTTAAGGTTTTCAGAGTTACAATCTTTACACAACAAATCTGCCCAGCAACAAAGAGAACAATAAAATGTTTTCATAGACTATTACCTCACCATCAGAAGATTTCAAATGACCTTTAGTTAAATGAATTAATGTCTGAGGATGCAAGGTATTCTAAGGAACTCTACTATCTTCTTGGTTTAGTACCTATCAAACAAAAGAAGGCAGGTTACTGTTCTCCAAGTCTATTATCAAATAGGTAGCTAAAGACTGCAAGGTCTCTTCTCTGGAAGTATTCCACTATTTCCCTCACTAACAGAATCAATGTAAGGTCTTTCTGGAAACAGTTCACTCTTTCACTCCCTAGCAGAATTGGGAGGCTGTCTGCCTGGGAATGCAATGCCTCTCTCCCTCTTCTAAGATTAGTTTAAGAATAATAGTCTGTCTTTGTTTTAATGATTTTTAACTCTAAGAGGACTTCACTAGGAATATTAACTCTTCAGAGGGAAATATTCCACTCATCCTTTCTTTCCCTTTAAAATTATAAATCTTTGTGCATCTTCCCTTGGTATTATTTATTGATCTAGTATTATTAATCAGACATCATCAATCACAATTTGATTATTTTAATGCTTGATAAACTCATATTATTATCATGATATCATAGATTGTTTGCTTGATTGCTTGATAAGCAGGAATGACTCAAATTGCATCAAATTATAATTATGATCATTTTAACTTATCCTCTATTCAAGTATCTTTCAAGTATACACAATTCAGCTCATGAGACAAATCATCATCCAAAGCTATATCATTTCTTGAACTATTTGTGCCCTTTACCCCAGGCCTATTTCTTTCCCACTTTACACCCACCCTCTTCCTCCCCCACCTGGGGTCAGGGATCTTAACTTCTTGTTAAGTGAAGCAAAGCTTTTTTCCTTTCATACTTTACCTCCCCCCCCAACCTTACCACCTAGGGTACTTAACCTCTATTTAAGTGAAGCAGGGCTATTCTCTCTCCCACTCCCCCCACCCCTTTCACAGCCAGAGTACTTAATTTCTTATTAAGTGAAGCATGGGTTAAGTGAAACTCTGATCTAATTAGCTGCAAGAATCTTAAAGATCTCTAAGTACTGGGAGGCTCTGGAGGTCTCAACTGAGAACTTTACAATGATTGTAAGTTACAGAGACTCAGGACCTTGCAGTTTATGATGCCCTCTTTAGACAAGGTTTTAGCACAATAAAATTAAACTGGATCAAAGAATGAGACAAAGAATAAAGTCAACACATCAGCCTTTCTTCACGGATTTTTATCTCAAACATTGTGTTGTCATTTTGAACCCCTTCAATGGAGAAATAAATAAAACTATCAGTTCATTCTCTCCAATTATATTCTACCCTTTTATTATCCTAAGAGAAGTAAAGTTCTAAAGATTTAGAAGTATTATATCTTCCATTTTGGGATTGTATACAATATGACGGTCTTTTTTATTTTTTTTAATTATTTTAAATTTTTAAAACTTTTTAAAAAATTTATTTATTTATTCTGATACATACACATATGTATATTTTAAGGTACAGAATTTCCTTCTACCCTGCCTTCCCGCCCCCTTCTCCTCAGTGGCAAATAGACAGGTTAGTATAGTAAATACATATTTTTATAAACATATTTGCAAGTTAGCAAATTTCATTGATGTGTACTTTTTTGTCTTGGTTCTACTCCCTTTGCAGAACAATAGTATTCCATAGTATTTATGTGCCATGACTTGTTTATCTATTCCCCAATTGATGGGCATCCTCTCAAGTTCTAATTCTTCACCACTACAAAAAAATGTTTCTATTTTGGAACACGTGGGACTTTTCACTTCTTCATAAATTCTTCTGAATATAAACCTAGAATAGTAATATCTAGAACAAAGAGTATGAACATTTTTGTTGCTCTTTGCATATAGTTCCATGTTGCTCTCCACACTTTGATGACCTTGACCAACATTTGTTGTGTTTTGTTTTATCCTTCCCCTTTCCATTTTACCTTTTTAATGCAACTCTTGAGTCTTGGATTTGCTTGAATTCTCTGTTCAGTTCTGATCTTTGTGTGAGGAAATTCTGGAAGCCTTCTATTTTGTTGAACATCCATCTTTTTCTCTGACAATATATGCTGAATTTTTCAGGATAGTACATTCTAGGTTGTAATCCTAGGTACTTTGCTCTACTATATATGCTATTCCAGGTTTCCAGATCATTCAAAGTTTAGACTAATAGGTTCTTTTTGAGCCTGATTCTGTTTTCTATGTATTTGAATTGTTTCATTTTTTCCACCTGCATCATAAAATTCTCACTTGCTCTTTGGGTAAAGCAAGATTTCAATTTTTAGATAATAAAATGATTATTGTCTTTTCAAATTGGCTATATGACATAGTCAGAAGAATATTGTTGTTCAAAAATAAAAAGATCATGACTTCTGCTGGTAGTTCTTAACTCCTTTATCTAAACTACCTAAGGCTCTGAAAGGAGTATAGCTTTATTTTTTTCATTAGAAGTTTTATTTTTATTTTTTCCTCTTTTAGTAAGGATTTTATTTGAGTTTTACAATTTCTCCCCAATCTTACTTCCCTCCCCTAACCCCCCCACAGAAAGCAATCTGACAGTCTTTAATTTGTTTCCATGTTGCATATTGATCCAATTGAGTGTCATGAAAGAGAAATCATATCATTAAGAAAAAAACAAAAAGTATAAGAGATAACAAGATCAGCCAATAATATATCTGCTTTTTTCTAAATTAAAGGGAATAGTCCTTCACTTTGGTCAAACTCCACAGCTACTTATCTGGATACAGAAGGTATTCTCCATTGCAAACAGCCCAAAATTGAACCTGATTGTTGCACTGATGGAACAAGCAAGTCCATCAAAGTTGATCATCACTGCCATGTTGCTGTTAGGGTGTACAGTGTTTTTCTGATTCTGCTCATCTCACTCAGCATCAGTTCATGCAAATCACTCCAAGCTTCCTTGAATTCCCATCCCTCCTGGTTTCTGATAGAACAATAGTGTTCTATAACATACATATACCAAAGCTTGCTAAGCCATTCCTCATTTGAAGGACATTTACTTGATTTCCAATTCCTTGCCACCACAGGGCTGCTATGAATATTTTTGTACAAGTGATGATTTTTACCTTTTTTTCATCATCTCTTCAGGGTATAGACCCAGTAATGGTATTGCTGAATCAAAGGGTATGCTCATTTTTGTTGCCCTTTGGGCATAGTTCCAATTTTCTCTCCAGGAAGGTTGGATGAATTCACAGCTTCACCAACAATGTATTAGTCTCCCAGATTTCCAACATCACTTCCAACACTGATCATTGTCCTTTCTGGTCATATTGGATAGTCTGAGAGGTGTGAGGTGGTACCTCAGAGAAGTTTTAATTTGCATTTCTCTAATAATTAATAATTTAGAGCAATTTTTCATATGGCTATGGATTGCTTTGATCTCCTCATCTATAAATTGCCTTTGCATATTTTTGACCATTTGTCAATTTGGGGAATGGCTTTTTTTTAAAAAATATGACTCAGTTTTCTGTATATTTTAGAAATGAGTCCTTTGTCAGAATAATTAGTTGTAAAAAATTTTTTCCCAATTTACTACATTTCTTTTGATCTTGGTTATAGTGGTTTTATTTGTGTAAAAGTTTTTAATTTAATGTAATCGAAATCATTTAGTTTGCTTTGGTGATATTCTCCATCTCTTCCTTAGTCATAAACTGCTCTCCTTTCCATAGATCTGACAGGTAAACTAGTCCTTGATCTTCTAATTTGCTTAAAGTATTGTTTTTTTTTTCTGTCTAAATCCTGTATCCATTTAGATCTTATGTTGGTAAAGGGTGCGAGGTGTTGGTCTAATCTAAGTTTATGCCATACTAACTTCCAATTTTCCCAACAGTTTTTATCAAAGAGAGAAGTTTTTATCCCAATAGTTGGATTCTTTGAGTTTATCAAACAGCAGATTACTATAATCGCTTCCTGCTGTTTCACCTAGTCTATTCCACTGATCTACCACACTATTTCTTAGCCAATACCAAACAGTTTTGATGCCTGATGCTTTATAATATAATTTTAGATCAGGTAGGGCTAAGACACCTTCTTCTGCACTTTTTTTCATTAAATTCATGGAAATTCTTGACCTTTTATTTCTCCATATGAATTTACATACAACTTTTTCTAACTCATTAAACTAACTCATTTTTATTGGTAGGGCACTAAACAGGTAGTTTAGTATTTTCAGAGTTGTCATTTTTATTATATTAGCTCTACCTATTCATGAGAAGTTGAGATTTCACAAGTTATTTAAATCTGATTTAATTTGTGTGAGGAGTGTTTTATAATTGTTTTCAAAAAGTTTCTGAGTCTGTCTTGGAAAATAGACTCCCAGGTATTTTATATTGTCTGAGATTACTTTGAATGGGATTTACCTTTCTAGTTCTTCTTGCTGTACCTTGCTGGACATATATAGAAAATTTGAGGATATAGGAGGGTTTATTTTATATCCTGCAACTTTGCTAAAATTGCTAATTGTTTCCAGGAGTTTTTTGGATGATTTCTTGAGATTCTCTAGGTAGACCATCATGTCATTTGCAAAGAGCAAAAATTTTGTCTCTTCCTTCCCAATTCTTATTCCTTCAATTTCTTTTTCTTCTCTAATTGCTGAAGCTAACATTTCTAATAAGATATTGAATAGTAGAGGTGTTAATAGGCAGCCTTGTTTTACTTCTGATCTTATTGGCAATGCCTCTAGCCTCTCCCCATTGAATAGAATCCTTGTTGATAGTTTCAGAACAGTCCATTTATTCCTACATTCTCCAGTGCTTTTAATAGGAATGGGTGCTGTATTTTGTCAAAACCTTTTACAGCATCTGTTGATATGATCATATAATTTCTGATAGGTTTGTTGTTGATATAATTGAGTATACTAACAATTTTCCTAATATTGAACAAACCCTGCATTCCTGGGATAAATCTTACTTGATGTTTATGTATTATCCTAATGATAACTTGTAATCATTTTGCTAAGATTTTATTTAAGATTTTTGCGTCTATATTCATCAGGGAGATAAGTCTATAATTTTCTTTCTCTGTTTTAACTCTTCCTGGTTTATGTATCAGCACCATATTGGTTTCATAAAAAGAGTTAGGCACAGTTCCATCTTCCCCTATTTTTTCCAGTGAGTTTATATTGAATTGGAACCATTTGTTGCTTAAATGTTTGGTAGAATTCACTTGTGAATCCATCACTCCCTGGAGATTTTTTCTTAGGAATTCAATGATGGCTTGTTGAATTTCATTTTATGAGATAGGGTTGTTTAGGTATTTAATCTCTTCATTTAAACTGGGCAACTTATATTTTTGTAAATATTCATCCATTTCACTTACATTATCAAATTTATTGGCATAGAGATGGGCAAAATAATTTTGAATTATTACTTTAATTTCTTCCTCATTTGGTGGTGAGTTCCCCCTTTTCCTTTATGATATTAGCAGTTTGGTTTCCTTCTTCTTCTTTAATCAAATTGACTAGAGGTTTATCAATTTTATTGTTTTTCTCATAAAACTAACTTTTTGGTTTTATTAATTAATTCAATACTACTTTTGCTTTTGATTTTATTAATATCTCCTTTAATTTTTAGAATTTCTAACTTGGTATTTAAGTGGGAATTTTTTAATTTGTTCTTTCTCCAGTTTTTTTAATTGCATATTTAGTTCATTGATTTCATCTTTCTTGAATTTATTCACGTAAGCATTAACAGATATAATATATCCCCTGACAGCCTCTTTGAGTGAATCCCATAGATTTTGGTATGTTGTTTCATTATTGTCATTATCTAGGATAAAAATGATTAATTGTTTATGTAATTTGTTTTTTGGTCCACTCATTCTTTAAAAATGAGGTAATTCAGTTTCCTATTGGTTCTGGGTCTATGTCTCCTTGGCCCAGTATTTCATATGACTTATTGCATTGTGATCTGAGAAAGATGTATTCATTATTTCTGCCTTATTATTAGGTTTTTGTGTAAATGGTCAATTTGTGTACATGGTCAATTTTTGTATAAGTTCCATGTACCACAGAGAAAAAGGTATATTTAGTTCTATCCCCATTCAGTTTTGTCCATAAGTCTACCATATCTAATCTATTTACCTTCTTAACTTCTTTCTTGTTTATTTTATGATTTGATTTATTGAGAAGTGAGAGTGGGAGGTTGAGGTCTCCCACTAGTAGAGTTCCTGTTGTTCCTTCAGCTTCTCCTCTAGGAATTTGAATGCTATCCCATTGGGTGCATTTATATTCAGTATTGAAATAACTTTATTTGATATGGTACCTTTTAGGAGGATAGTTTCCTTCCTTATCACTTTTTAACACTATCTATTTTTGTAGCTGCTTTATCTGAGATAAGGGTTGCTACCCCTGCTTTTTTCACTTCAGCTGAAGCAAAATATATTTTTCTCCAAACTTTTCCCTTTACTCTATATGTATTGCTCTGCTTCAAATTAGTTTCTTGTAGGCAGCATATTGTAGGATTCTGGTTTTTAATCCACTCTACTAATCAAGTTTTGATGGAGAGTTCATCCCATTCACATTCAAAGTTATAATTACTAATTCTTTACTGCCCTCCATGCTATCTTCCCTCAGTTTGTATTTTTCCCCTTTCCCCCCTTTTATCTATATTCCCCAGTATTTTGTTTCTGAATACTACCCCCTTCAGTGTGTTTTCCCTCCTATATCCACCCCTCCCCTTTCTTTCTTCTTCCCCTTTTCCCCTTTTTCCCCTTCCCTTCCTTTTATTAGTTACCCTATTTTCCTCCCCCTCCCTTTCTCCATCCCCCTTGGCTTTTCCCTTTTTAATACTTGAGAGGTTATATGTTTTTTAAGTTAACTGAATATGTATGTAAGTTGACTTAAAGCCAAGTCTGATGAGAAGAAGATTCATGTGTTTCTCATTTCCTCCCTTTTTCCACTCTATTACCACAGGCATTTTTTACCTCTTAGTGTAATGAGATTTACCCCCCATTTACTTCCTCTCCCCCTTTATAAGGAGGTAGTGTTTTTAAAATCATTCTGAGTCATAGAAAATTCTGAGTATCCATCACTTCTAGTTAAGTCCATTCTATCTAATAGAGTTATTGTTCTTGAGAGTTATTAGAGTCTTTCTTCCAGGGAGGGTTATAGCTAGTTTCATCCCCCCAGCAGTCTCGTGGATAAGTCATTAGTGTCCTTCACATCTGGCTAGGTATATTCTCTCTGTTAGAGTTCCAGTTCTCAAGAGTTATGAGAATCCTTTTCTCATGCTGGGATATAGCCAGTTTCATCTTATTGGATAGCAGTTTTTCTTCACCCCCCCCCCTGTTTTTTTACCTTTTCATGTACCTCTTGTTTCATGTTCATATTTGCTATTTATTTCTGGTCTTTTCATCAGGACTTTTTGATATTCTTCCATTTCATTAAATGTCCATCTTTTTCCCTGGAAGTCAAGGCTCAGCTTTGTAGGATAGTGGATTCTTGGCTGTATTCCAGGCTTCCTTGCTCTTCAGAATATCTCATTCCAGGCACTTTGATAACTTAATCTTGATGCAGCCAGTTCCTGTCTAATCCTTACTGTGGCTCCTTGGTATTTCAATTGTTTCTTTCTGGCTGCTTTTAAGATTTTCTCTTTTATCTGATAGTTCTGGAATTTTGTAACAACATTCCTTGATGTTTTCATTTCTGGATCTCTTTCTGGAGGGGATCAATGTATTCTTTCAATAACTCCTTTGCCCTCTGGTTCCATGATATCAGGGCAATTTCCCATCACTAGATCCTGTAATATTAAGTCCAGGAATGTTTTTTTTTCTCTTCAATGTTTTCAGGTAGTCCAATAATTCTCAGTTTGACTCTCCTCAATCTATTCTCTAGGTCAGTGGTTTTGTTGATGAGGCATTTTACATTTTCTTCTATTTTTTTCTATTTTTTTAATTTTGTTTAACAGATTCTTGCTATCTCGGGGAGTCACTAGTTTCAGCAGACTCCATTCTTTTTTTTTTTTAGGGAGGAGTTTTCTTCATTTACCTTTTTCAATTCCTTTTCCACTTGGTCAATTTTACTTTTGAAAGAGCTTTTCATTTGACCAATTGAAGTTTTGAGAGAATTATTTTCTTTTTACATTTGCCCAATTGAGGATCTGAGAGATTTATTCTCATTTTGTATTTGTCCAGTTGTATTTTCCAGTGATTTGTTTTCTTGTTGCAAGGTGTTAATCTTCTCTTGCTTTTCTTTTTCCAAGTTTTCCAATTGATTTTTAAACTCCTTCCTTATTTTTTTCAAGGAAGTCTTTCTGTGCTGAAGACCAGATCACATTCTCCTCAGAGGTTCTAAGTCTCTCTGAGTTAGGGTCTTGGTCTTTTCATTCCAAGAATTTTTCTATGGATCCACCTTTCTGCTGACCTTTCTTTATTTTGCTAAGACTTTGAGTTGGTGAGGGGTTGGTTCACAGGGATTTAGTCTTGGGATTCCTAGAGGTTTACTGAGTGCAATTTCTCCAGCTGGCCAGTAGGAGGTGTTGGTTGCTTTCTCTGGATTTTCTGTGACCTTGATTGAGGCCTAGAGGCCTACTCCCTTAGTCTGAAGGTAAGGGTTGAAGCTGTTACATCCTTTTGTATTCAATCAATGGTGGGCTCTAGCCTAGGGTGAGACCATTACTCTACCTATTGTCAGCTGGCCTGGTACTTCTGCTTACACACCTGTGACTGAGGCAGAAGTAGTCTGTAATTCTGTTTGTACTGAGAAGAGGCCTCAGCCACAATGGATGCTTGGACTCCAATTTCCTCAGACCCAAGGAGCCCAGGAATGATGACCACAGCTCTCCTGCACTGGAACTCCCCCCCCCCCCCCCCAGCCTTTTCGGCAAGCTCCAGAGGGTCAGCACCAACACCAATGCTCTGCTCCCTAGTATACCCAAGCTCCTGCAATCTAACCCTGCCACTGATCAAGGAGGTCCGGCACTCGGGCTCCAATCTAGCCCCTTATCAGGCAGATTGATACACCCTCTGTGCCCAGAGTCACCCAGGGCTGTGGAAGACAAATCCTAAGGTAGATGTTCTTTCTCCTGGCCCTTCTTTCTGGGTTTTGTGAGCTGGAATTCTGTTAAGAGGTTTGTTTTATATGATAGTTGGGGAAAGATCAAGAGACTTAGAACTGTGCCTCTCTTCTCTCTGCCATCTTGGTCGGAAGTATAGCTTTAGGTCATGAAATTATTGACTGTGAAAAATTTTCTAATGTTTAACTTAATGATGAATAAACATCTAACTGATCATGTCCTTCTTCCACTTACTTTGAATCTTCTGTAGACCATCATTCAAACACAGTTCTCCATCTTTATCTACCTAATTCATTATTCTTATTCCCTTCAATCTACTCCACCCACAATGACAATTAAATATTACCTATCTCTGGAGTGGCTAGGTGGTGCAATGGATAAAGCACTAGCCCTGGAGTCAGGACTACCTGAGTTCAAATAAAGCCTCACACATTTAATAACTGCCTACCTGTGTGACCTTGGACAAGTCATTTAACCCCATTCCCTAAAATTAAAAAAAATAAAATCTATCTCTTTCATTCTATAGAATTAACAAACTCAACTATTTGTATTTTAAACTTTGCTTTTCCTACTCCTTTCATCTTCAGACACTCGCTGAATCCTGGGTCCATCCTGACGCCGATCTTTATGGTCTTTTTCAATCCTTACTCTCCAGAATATCATAATCCAATATCCCTGTCCTTTAAGGTGCAAATGAAAAAATCTTGAGTTTTATTTATTGTAGCTCCATGAAACTTGAATTTGAATTTGTTTTTTTTAATTCTACTGCTTGAACAGTTTTCTCCAAGAACATGGAAACCTAGATTTGGGTTGCAATGTACCTTAAATTATGAATCAGATTTAGAAGTTTCTGCAGTGTTTTGGATTTTTATATGATCATCTACAAATCATAGGACATAGTGGATTTCAATACACTTCAAAAATCTCACTTTGACTTGGATTTTATGTTTAATTCCGTAAGTAGTAAGCATGTTGCTGATCATGAATCTAAATGGTTATATCACACTTGACATCAATTGTCAGCTGATAGTTTACCAGGGTGTCTCAGTTTTTAAGCCTTTCACAGAATTGTATAGTATAGTTTTGGTGTATCCAGAGACACCTTAAAGGAGGAGAGCCATTAGATTACTGTTGTAAAAATGTCAAGTGCTTTTTAATAAACTCAAGAAACAATCAAAAATAAATAAATGGGAAATTGTACTGTCTACATCTTTCACTTAATTTTATTGTCCAAACAATGTTCTCTGGGGCCACTAGGTGGCACAGTGGATAGAGCACAGCCCTGGAGTCAGGAGGACCTGGGTTCAAAGCCAGACACTTCATAATTGCTTAGCTGTGTGACCTTGGGCAAATCACTTAACCCCATTGTCTTAAATAAAGATTGAAAAAACAACAACAATGTGCTCTTCTTTGGATTATCATTCATGAAAACTTACATGCTTCCATCTAACACTTTTATTTTACATGTTGACTATTGATGTTCTATTCATTGATAACAAAACATGAATTTTTTCCCCATTTAATTATTTTATCTTTCCTTCCTGCAGATGCTTTTCAGAATAACTTTCCCCTCACTCGCAAAATTGTACTGCCAATTCAACAAATATTATTTAATTTGTATAATTGTTATAATTCACTTTCTTTTCAAATTCTTTTTTTCATAAATAGGATGTCAAATTCTTCAAAATATCTATCTATACTTAAGTGTTTGGAACTAAACACAGTGGAGAAAGAATTGGCAAATGAAAAATCACTCCACTGTAATTTTTTTGTAAATAAATTTCCAAATGGAATCACAAAAAGCCAGACATGCCAGAAAGACTTGCAAAACATTCTTCTGGCATCATTGTCCTTGTAAACAAAAAGTTGCCTACCATATTTATACATATTGTTTTTTTTTTATAAATTTGTTCTCCTTATTTCTATTTTAATTTTATATTCCCCTGTTATAATCTCATTTATTTTGGTCTCTTGACAAACTTTCATTAAACTTTAAAAAATTACTTTCATTTTTTATTTGATACTACTTATAATTTTCAACAATCAAATTTATATTCTTAACCTGTATTTCCCCTGGTTACCACATCTCTCCATTCAGAAAGTAGTCAAGTGTTTATTGAGTGAGGTGATTTTTCCAACGTTATTTTATTTTAATAGAAACTAAGAAAACTTTAATTAAAAATGAGGTTTTTTAAAGTTCATCCTGACAAAGAACATCATTTATTTTTTCTGTCTCTGTAAAGACAAGCAAATTAAATGAGAGAAAAGATCACTACAAGCATCGAATGATGACCAAGATTTTTGACATTGTATTGGATACCTCTAGAGGCTAATATAAACCTGCAGGTTTATTTAACTATGTTTTACAATGATGAGAGAATATCACTTGAGAAAAGCATATATTTTGTAGAATTAAAACTAGAAAAAAATTTTTAGATATCATGAGCGGCAAAAAAGCAATATGTGATCAATTATACATATTAAATTTTTTTTTTAGGTTTTGGCAAGGCAAATGGGGTTGAGTGACTTGCTTAAGGCCACACAGCTAGGCAATTATTAAGTGTCTGAGACCGGATTCAGACCTAGGTACTCTTGACTCCATGGCCAGTGCTTTATCCACTGCGCCACCTAGCTGCCCCTATATATATTAAATTTAAGGTAAAAATTGGAAAATCACAGAAGGTGTAAGAGAAAAAATAAAGACTGTATGAATGCATCAAAAATTGGGAAACTTATTCAATTGGTCCACCAAATCTGAAATAAGATCAGTAACATTATCAGATATGAAATTCAGCATCAAATAAAAAATCCAGTAGATATAAGAAAACCAAATCATATGAAGCTTCTACATACCTTTCAGAAGATCAAAGGAAATATGTAGAGTATTTTATATTCACCATAATTTTAAGACTTATTTAATTAGTAAATAAAAAATTGATTTAGATAAAAATCTGAGTTGAAAGGAACTTTCTCAATGTTAATACTCATGAAACTCCCCCAAATTCCAATATTTTAAGCTGAGAGTTAGAAAAAACGTTTAAGAAGCCAATTTCAACCTGAATAAACATGTACTCCATCAAAAGTTCTATATTTTAAACTCTTCTAAACTGATATGACTTTCCAGAAATCAGCATGTGTTTCATAACCTTCCAGAAACCAGAATCACCAAAGCATCAGGATGATCCACTGGATGAGAAATTGAATAGAAAACTTCCAATAATACTTATTAAAATTAATGATTGCTTATTTGTTTTAAGACCAAGTTCCATATCTTGAAGCTCCCTTAATTTACTTCAAAGATTTATACATTATTGTTTTGTTTTTCTAATTGGGTATTATTTATATCTAAAATAAGGCCCATAAATCAATTTATGCATTCATTTTATTTATTTTTATTATAAATTATAACAGATTTCATTCACTATTCTAAAGATTTATAATTCTACTTTCAGCAAAAAAGTGTAAAAAAAGAGAATAAATTAAGAATCTTACACTAAAACATATGAGTTCTCCACAGTGATATGTTATCAGAAATTGAGCTGCTTGCTTTCTATAATACATGATTTTCTAAGCCTTAAAATGTAATTATGTGTAGTCATTTATAATTATTTTGCCTGATCTTTTTCAGACTCCAATAGATTCTGTGATAAATGACTATTTTTCACAATCTGATATGACAACAACTGAGTTAAAAAAACCTGACAATATGCCCATCACTGCAGGCAAAGTGTAGGAGGGGGGACTGAGATTGTACAGAAACACTGAATAAATTCATTTTTATTTTATAATCAATGAAATGATAATAATAATAACAACAACACTGCTACTATTACTTCTACCACCACCACCACCACCACCACCACCACCACCACCACTACCACCGCTCATACTCCTACTCCTTCTAGTACTACTACTACTACTACTACTACTACTACTACTACTACTACTACAATTACTAGTTAACTAGAATTTACATAGTAATTAATATTTTATTTGGCAGTATAATTGATAGATGTCAATATTAGATGAAAATGTTTGAACTTTAGGAACCAGCAATATGTTTATGTGATGTTTGATTCTCAGTAATGAAATGAATCAGTTTTCTCACAGAGATGTATATTTTCTTCTTCAGACTCCTTATTTATTGGGTAAGAAAAGAAAAATCATTAATTCCGCACATAAAGGATCTAGACTATAAAGCTGGGTGAGGGTTATACCTTTTCTAAAACTGCAAATTGAAGTTAACAGATCAAAATCAATTAGTTTGCTAATCTTTTCACAAAGGTGTAAATTCTTAATCTAAATTTAATATAAGACCGACAGTATAATTTAATGGTACTATTAAAATCTTTAACAGATTATTTGGTCCTTTGAATCTGGTCTACTTTATTATTTTGGAAGGGAGTAAAACCCCCTTAAATTCACTTTAGATCCCTGGTAAAATATGGTATGCTGAAATTCATATTATAAAATGCATGAAAAGTACAGAATAAATTTTGAAACTATAAAATCTCAAGTTAGGTGTCTTAATACATTTTTGAGAGCTCATATTCAAATTCACATCACCTATAAAGTATTCCTTTTACTTCAATGAGATTTCCCTTTTATATATTTAGTTTTTCTTTTACTCATTTTAAAACCTTTGAAGTCTCTATTTACACTAGGTGAGAAGGACATTGAATGCAGTGGATGTGCCATTTTAGGTACAGTCACTGCTATGCCAGGGCTTTGTCCCAGTCCCAGCTGATAGAGGATTTCAAAAAGTCATTCTACATTCAATAGAATGATAAGCTGAAAAACTGTTTCTACAGATGATTCAAGTGAGTATTCTTTCTTAGCTACATGATGGTTCTTCATGAATATTAAATGAAGCTTTCAAACTAAATATTTCTTACTATAAATTAGAGCAAGTGCAAGACTTTGCTTTGCCACTTCTATCCTCTGTAAAATGCAGTGTTTTCTTAGGCAATATTCTTACAAGGATAGTCAAATGAATCTCATTTTATCTTTATTATTCTGGACAATGTTGAAGTTAAGTTATTGAAAAATACTCCCAGAATAATTCCAAAGTAAGTTAATACCTGATTATCTGAAATTCAAGATAATTTACATTACTCATAGGAGGACCATTTTAATATTTTGAGTTTAACGAATGAATAACTTATGAAGTAATGCAATCGACTTCAGTTATGTCATAAAATTGTATTGAGTAAAGTTCCTTATGCAAAGGAGATACTACATTCTTAAAACTAAACAAATCTTTCAATCTATTTCAAACATTTTAAAACTTCAATAGTGTCACTTCCATTCATTGGATAGGATATTAATTACAGAGATGAAGGACCTAATTTTGAACTAAGAATTTTCTCTAAGTTTACCAATATTACCTTAGTTCTTCTACTTAATTTTTTCCCCTCACCTATAAAAGCAAACTCTTGAACAAGATAAACTTTCAGTTTCCTTTTAGTTCAGTACTTAGGATAATATAATCTTGAGTCTGGGCTAATCATGTAATATGATGCTCAAATGTGACTCTGCAATTTTGTAGCACACTTAATTTTCCTCTTTTCTCTTTATTGACTTTGGCACCTTACTCTAGACAACTCCAAACCTCCTTATATCTTATGGCATTAATGCCACACTCCATGGTGTCATGGTTTCTTCTCCAGAACAGCTAGCTAATCTTATGAGTGAATTCCTGTTATTGTTTCAATGTGTCTATGGAATCCATTTTTTTCATTAGAGGCTGTGAAAAAAAACTGTAACTCAACCAAAAAGATACTGGTCTCGGATGCTTTGCCAAACCACCATAAGATTTAGAATTCTTTAAAATCCATATGATATATATATATATATATATATGAGGTAGAGGAGAGAGGATAGTTGAGGAAAGACACTCATCAAAATCTCTCCCAAGCCACTTAAAATACCCATAAATAAAGGCTACAAATAAATTCTAGATTGACAAGAACCATGGATTACAACAAGAATCCCCTCAGCAAAACTGAGAATAATCTTACAGAGAAAAAGATGGATATTAAAGGAACTAGTAGACTTTCAAGAATTCTCAAAGAAATGACCAGAATAAAACATAAAATTTGACTTTCAAAAAATAAGACTTGAGAGAAACATAAAAAAGGTAAATAGGAAAGAGGAATCATAAGGAACTTTAAAAGATTGAACTGCTTACATCCCTACATGGGAAGATGATACTGGTAGCTTATAAGAATTTTCTCATTATTAGTTCAGTTACAAGGAGTATATATAAGCAGAAGCACAAGTGATAGTTGAATGTGAAAGTGTGATATCTAAATAAATAAAATTAAGATGTGAGAGTGGAATGTACCTGAAGAAAGGGAATGGGAGCACTAGAACAAGATGAATCTCTCATAAAAGGAACAAGAAAATTTTTTTCCTGCATAGGGGAAGCAAAGATATGTGAAGGCGAGTCCATAAACTTTAGTCTCATTAGAACTGGGTCAAAGTGGGAATAACAAGCATTCAATTGGGCATAGAAACTTACCTTACACTTCAGGAAAGTATGACTAGACAGTGAAAAGATAAGGAGGGGTGGCAGACTGAGGGAAAGAGAGTTGGAAGTAAAATAATTTTGAGGAGAAACAGGATGAAAGAAAAAAGAGTGTATAGAATAACCAGCATGGAGAAATGGGATGGATAGAATAGTAAATGTAAAAAATGGAGCAATAGAAAATGGGAAAAAGTAATGAAATCAGTTACTCTGATGAGGGCCTCATTTACTGATCATGTAAAGAATTGAATCAAATTTCTAGAAATGGAAATGATTTTCCAATTTATAAGTAATCAACGTATAATATCTTTGAGGTAAAGAGTTATTTACACATGTACTGGGAGGTTATAACTTGATAACGATTGGGAAAATTCAGATAAGGTCAATTCTGTAGTACAGCCTCAGACCTACTAGATCATCTAGCAGGAGGAGGGAGAAGGAAATTGATGGATATCTGAGAGGTGTAGGAAGGATGAAACATTGATGCATTGTTGGTGAAGTTGTGGTGTGATTCAGCTATTTTGTGAAGCAGTTTGGAGCCATGCTCAGGGAACTATGGAAACTCGCATGCCCTTTGCTGTAGCTGTGCCACCTCTAATCTGCATTCCAAAAGAGATAAAATGCAAAAAGGAAAGGGACCTGTATGTACAGGAAGTATTTATGTTGATTCTTTTTTTGTTGACAAAGTATTTGGAATACAGCAAATTCCCATCAATTGAGAAATAACTAAACAAATTATGACATTTGATTATGAAGGAATACTATTCTGCTGTAAGAAATGATGAGTAGGATGCTCTCAGAAAAACCTGGAAAGACTACATGCTGAGTAAAAGTAATATGCACTGTGTACAAAATAACAGCAATATTACAAAGTGATGAAATGTGAATGATTTAACTATTCCCAGCAATATAATGATCCAATACAACTCTGAAGGACTTTTGATGAAAATATTACCCATTCCCAGAGAAACAACTGATGGTGTCTGAATAGTGATTGAAGCATACTCCTTTTTAAAATGTATTTTTCTTGAGGTTTTTTAAATCTTTATTTTCTTTCACAACATGAATATTATAGAAATGTTTGGCATAATTGCACATGTATGACCTATATTAAATTGCTTGCCTTCTCAATGGGAGGGAGAAATGGGAATGCAGGAAGGGAGAGAATTTGGAAATCAAAATTTTAAAAGTGAATGTTAAAAGTTGCTTTGAACATAATTAGTGAAAAATAAAAAAGTAAAACTATATATGCTGAGTGAGATTTGATGTAGGAAACACAACAAAGATTACCGGATTCTGTAAAAAAGTAAAGTAATCCAATTTTGTTGAGAGGAAGAACTCACAATGAGAAAATAAATTAGGGAGATTAAACAAAAATTTGATTCACTGTGGAATTGGATGCTAAATCAAGTTTGTATCTATAGAGTTATTTGCCTTAAACAGGATCAAGTATTTAGGGAAGTGATTAGGGATCCTGATCCTTGCATGCAAATCAAATTTTATAGAATGATACTTATATATGTACAATTGGGGTGGGGTTATTGGGCTGGAGAATGGATTTAGTTAATATTTATACTCCTTGTAAAGGTAAATAAGGACTTCCTGTCTTTCCAGAAGGATTTACTTTGATAGGAACCATCAGGAGTATGTGATCTCTTCACTTACCATGTCTGGGGGGCTACAGAATTCCTTTACTATGAGCAACTAATCCTTTGGTTTTTCAAGTAATATCCATAAATAGTAGTCAGTGCTGCTTGTACCCATAATTCTAATTCCATATGTATTTCATGAGTTTGGAGTCCAAAATATGCATCCTTTTATAAGAAAACCTAATATGAGGATAAGATGGACTGGGAATCAAGGAATAATGAATTTCTGAATTTCTTTTGTTATCACTAATAAATAAATCCTCTCTAAGCTGTATTTTTCATCTGTGCAACAATGTGTTTATACTATTAAGAACCTTCTCAAAGATATTTCAAAAATTGATATTGAATGATGAAATAATGCACTGATAAACCAAAGGCATTAAACTGTTTTTGTTTTGTTTCAATATTTGATATTATTTCTGAAATAGAATTTTCTCCTGGGTATAGAATTTCAGACTTGCTAAGTGCCTAGATACTGTGAAATTCCAATTTAAGAGAGATTGAGAAATTGAGATACACAGTGGTTAAGTAACATATCAATTATTGAAACATTTAATCTCCTGATTTTTGATAACTCTGATAATCTCTAGTCCTGTTAATTTCCAGGCTCCTGATTTTCAATATAAAACTTTATTATATTACACTAAATATAATGTTTTCTCACTTATGATTCAAGAAGTCACAATGGCTTGGAGTTATAATCCTTAGCAAGAATTCTTAATACTTAATAATATAGTTGTAGAAGCTTGGGGAATTAATCTGAATCTGTACTTACATATCATAGAAGCTTGAGTGGCAGGTTGTTTATAAGTTATTTTCTCTATTAAAAAATTAATATCCTTGTCATCAGTCTGTTTTTTTTATCATTTACCTAGAAGTCTGTTTTAGTTGGTGGACCATAATGTGATAAACACTTGAAGCTTCAAAGAAAAGATAACTGCAAACTTCATCTGGTGTTAATTAGACAGGGCTGAAATTTAGAAATCAAGCCTCTCTAAAAGAAGGAAAAATGAATCCTAATATAAGTACTCCTGTCTGGTTTTCATTTTTTTAAAGGGGAGATGATTGGTGGTCAAAAGGTTGAAGAGGATTTATTCAAACAAAGATTTTCTTAGTAGATACCTGTGCAGAAAAGTTTCTATTTAATCAGATTGACTTTCTTTCAAGTCATTTTTAAAAACCTTCTGAGTAACATCTTCAGAAAGATTTCTCATAGCATATTTTTTGCCCTATCAGGTTAAAATGTCTGACAGCAAATTAAAGATTGCCCTTTCAATGATTTTAAAAAGAGCAATGAGCTCCAATAGATAAATTTAAGAAAAAATTATATATTTTTTCTCTTATGAACATTACAATTACACACTTTGGAATGTGTAATCTTAACACAGTACTCAGCCCCCTCCCCAAATAACATTGGAATATGTCTTCAAACCTTAATGAGTAAAAATTATTTTTGTAATTTCTTTTTTTAAGCAACATGCCTTTGTAGTGCTATATAATATGGTTCCAGATGTTTATTGGTTGTTGAATGTTGTATTTATTTAAAATGATACCTCTTTACTTAATTTTTTATTGGTTTGTTTGTTTGCTATTTCAATGACTTAAAAATAGGTGTTTGTCAAAGTAGCAGATAACTTGAAATTATAAGGGACAACTGACACATTAGAAGACAATATTGGAAGCTAAAAAAGCTACTGAAAAAGGATCTGTCAATTGAATTAAAATGAAACTTCATAGAGATAAATGCTGAAGACTATTTTTATATAATTTTGGAGAGGTGGTGTCTTATGATTTTCTTAGTCATATCTGGTAATAGTTTTCTTCTTCTTGGGATATTTATTTGTCCCTTTCCTTTTCAGGCTCTTGGGATCCTCAAGGAATCAAATACGGTTGTGGCATAAATCACCTCTTTGAATTCTATAGTTCCCTAACTGCTCTGCTAATCTGCTGGCAAGAAGAAGATGACAGTAATGGAAAGTTGTCTGCTTTACACTATCCTGATCTGCTTACTGCATTAGCTAGGGATCCCACACTATGAACAAAATGCAAAAATTATACTTTTTTTGTACATAGATAATTCCACTCATCATTAGTTCATGAAATGTCCATAAATTCACGAACAACAAGAAATTCAGTAGATCTGAGAGATGAAGATCTATGAGAGAAAATCATCCAAATAGCAGCCCTGAATGAAGCAAGACTGGCAAATAAAGACCAGCTTAGTGAAGTTGAATTTGAAGGCAAGTTTATTTGTTTTTCTGGAATAGCCACTGTGATAAGGAGTGCCTTGAAGTAGACTTGGGTTTTATAATCAGCATTATCTAATCAGCTGGTATGCCTCACATAGGAGTGAACCATAGAATCACAAAGTTGGAACTGCTATTTGGTGGAAAAATGCCATGCCATCGTTATTAATATAAATGTTCCCACCGTGAGGAATGTTGATTAGTTTAAAAAATATATTAAGACCTGGAGAGCTTTATTATTAATGTGCTAAAAGAAAACAAGATTGTAATTCTTTGTGACTTCAATGTCATAGTAAGCACAAACTATTAGTTATGATGGGATTAGAGGTAGTGGATTTAGCATACTGCAATAGAAATGGTCGATTGCTACTAAAGACTTGTGCATCATATGACATTCTCACTATTATTGTTTGCTACATATCTAATGAAAAAAATATCTTGGATACACATATAGAGAGCTCTGGTATTTAATAGACTGTTTCATTGTAAAGAGAAGAGACAGGAAGGATGTGAAAGTGACAACAATGGGTGACTATGTAGAGATGGATAATCCTCTCCAAGTTAAAGATTCACATTCACCAAAAGTGACAGCCCAAGGCAAGATTGCTGTCAAAAGATTAGAGTGCTTCACCCTGTGTAAACATGTTCTTTGCTGACCTGGAGGGAAAACTGAGTCAGCACATACAGGTAAAAACAGTGGAGGAGAAAAAAAAAGTGGGCAGATTTCAGAGAATTTGGTCAACTATGACACACAAACAACAGGATTATTTGAAGGAAATAATGAGGAAATTCAGAAGCTGCAAAATGAGAAAGAAGAACTCCTTGGGATTTGCCTGAGGACATATTCATTTCCAAGAAGACTGCATTTAAGTTGAAGTATAGTACAAATGATGGTTAGAGAGATACAGGATACTTTTATCAGTAAGAAGGTAGATGACATTAAATTTTATTCTTAAAGCAATAATCTAAAACATTTCTATAATATCCTAAAGATGGTTTACTTTTCAAAGACCCTCTGGGGCAACTCAATTATTATGTTCTAATAGAGACACACAACAGTGAGAAGAACATGATCAGTTATAAAGACAAGGATAGAGGGACTGAACACTTTTATAACATTCTCAATAGATTATTCTCAACCAAATTTGAAATCATTATATGTCTCTAGTTGTATTCAATCCCTCTCTATGTGAACTGAAAAAGAGATATTGAATGACAAGAGACTGCTCTTGAGTGGCAAAGTGCCTCATGCTGATTCTATCCTAGCAGAAATATATAAGGCAGGGAGTCTACACACCTGAAGCTAATTGAAATTCAGATTATATGGCAAGAAGTTAAGATGAAGAATACCTGCATTGTCCATCTCTATAAAGGTAATTTTTTCATTTTGGGTTTTTTTTTTTTTTTTGGTGAGCAAATCAAGGTTAAATGACTTGCCCAGTTTCTCACAGCTAGGAAGTGTAAAGTGTTTGAAGCTGAATTTGAATTCAGGTTCTTCTAACTCCAGAGCCAATGTCTATCTGCCTCAAAACAGATAAGGTCCTCAGAGAAGTGACCACTTTTTAGAATTCCTTTTCTTCTTGAAGCAATTGGGGTTATGTAATTTGTTCAGGTTCACATACCTCTTAAATGTCAAATGTCTGAGGTGGGATTTGATTTGAGTTCCTACTGATCCCAGAGCTGATGCTCTATACATTATACCACCTTGGTGCCCCCTGGGGCAGTGGGTAGAACATCAGTCCTGAATTCAGGAAGAACTTATTTCAAATCCAGACTAGATTACTTACTAGCTATGTGAGCTTGGGCAAGTCATTTAACTTTGATTGCCTTATATCAAGGCTATTATTGTTTAGGTTTTTGCAAGACAAATGGGGTTAAGTGGCTTGCCCAAGGCCACACAGGTAGGTAATTATTAAGTGTCTGAGACCAAATTTGAACCAATGTACTCCTGACTCCAAGGCCAGTGCTTTATCCACTACACCACCTAACTGCCCCCCAAGGCTATTTTCCTTCTAAGAATTCTTCTATGAACACCCTTTTTAAATGTCCTTTCTTCATTTTCCTAAGATCTTGTGCTGGGGGAGGGGCCAGTTCACAGAAGTTTGGTATTGGGTTTAGTAACTCCATATGCACCGGTCAGTAGGAGATGCTAGAGTCTTTTCTCACAGTGTTTAATAACTACACTTGGCCTTTAGGGCTTGTTAGAGGCTGGAACTTGACCTTCAGCCCTTCTGTGAAACCCCAGACCATCAGTCCCAATGCCACACCTCCACTCTCCAGTTGTTTCTCGAGTGGTTCCCACAATGAAAGCCTCTGGGGCTGATCTTAGGTTAGTTCCCTACTCCTCTGGCCGTCTTTTCTCTGTGTCCATCACACCCACGTTCCCTGAAGACAGACCTTGAGGTAGGTGTTCTCCTTCTACCTTCTCTTTCTGGGTTTTGTTGATGGAATTTCTATTAAGAGGTTTGTTTCATATTATATATCAGGGAAGATCAAGAGATCTTACCATGGGCTTGACTTCTCTTTGCCATCTTGGTCAGAAGTCTCCAAGGTTATTTTCATATCTGATTTTAAGGCTGATTCATATCTGACCACATGATCTAGATGGCTATGGAGGAGAATGTGAAACTGGTGACTTAGTCCAGAACCCCCTCCCTCAAAACTGTTTCATATGCATGCCATGAAATCAACTCCCTGATGTCATGATCTTCTTTGAGAATGAAAGAAAAAAAATATCATCACATTATCCATAATGGAAAAGGAAACAGATTGTGCTATGAGATACAGAGGAGGATCTTTCTTTTCGACATTACTGACAAAATTCTTTCCAAATTCCTCCTTTATGTGTTTATTTTTCATGTGGTAGTTGATTATCTAGTCAAGAAGCAGTAGGACTTCAGAAAGAATGGATGAATGGTTGATATGATGTTTGCTGTCAAACAGCTCTAAATTCCAGGAACAGAGTAGAAGTCTGTGCAAAATATGCACTGATCTGACTAAGGTCTTCGATTCTGTCAGTCTTGAGGTGTCTAGACCTATCATGGCAAAATCTGGTTTCCTGAAGAATGATATTCTCACACTTTTCTGGTCATCAATGGAGTGATGTTGGACTGTGTGCTTGTTCCTATACTTTTTTTGGCAAGATGTTTTCAACAATGGTGACAAATAAGTTCAACAAATGGTGTCAACTTTAGGAACCATGTTAATGACAAATTATTTACCTTGAAAAGACTACAAACCAAAACTAAAATGAAAAATAGTGGTTTAGAAAATTGCTTGTTTGTTTTTTTTTCCCACAGATGATAGGGCCCTCTGAACCTGATATACAAGAAAATATGGATGATTCTCTGTTGTTTGTGCTAACTTTGATCTGATAATTAATTCCAAGTAAGCGGAGTTTCTCCACCAGTTATTACTATAATAATATCTGTATATGGAACCATTAGTTACAGAAAATAGAAAAATTATGAATGCTATGGATAAGACCACTTTGTTTGACAACATAATTTCCTGGAATGTGTACACTGAGGGTGAGGCTAACACACTTTCCAGAACTAGCTGAAAGTTTGGGAATTTGCAAAGGAAAGTATGAGTAGGAAGAGATTCCATTTTAGACTACCTGCCAAGTTGAAGGACAGTGTACCAAGAATTGTGTTTATTTCATTGTTGTATGTCTGAGAAACTTGGACAGAAACCAAATATCTTCCATGTGAATTGTGTTAAGGAAGATTCTGGAGACCACCTGGCAAGATAAGATACTAGACATCAAGATTATTGCTCAAACTAAACTGTCAACCATTCAAACTATGCTGCAGAGAGCACAACTTCAATAGGTTGGCCATATAGTGCAAGTGTGAAATGTTTTTCTAATAGAAGAACTCAAATGAGTAAACACATGATGATCAGAAGAAGAGATACATGGACAGTCTGAAGAAATTTGGAATTGTTTGTGTGCTATGGGAGACATTGTCAAAAGACTGTTCATCATGGCATGGTAGCATAAAGAAGGGGAAGCTTAGTGGTGCAGTACATAGAGCAACAGTCCTGGACTCAGGAGGACCTGAGTTCAATTCTGGCCTCAGACACGTAATAATTGCATAGCTGGGGACAACAGGGTGGAGCAGTGGCTAGAGCACAGGCCCTGGAGTCAGAAGGACCTGAGTTCAAATTTGGCCTCAGACACTTAATAATTACTTAACTGTGTGTCCTTGGACAAGACACTTAGCACCATTACCTTAAATAAATTTTTAAAAAATATTTTGTTTTCTAGTTATATACAACAGTAGTTTCTACTTTTCATTTTTGTTAGGTTTTTAATTTTACAGCTTTTCCCCAATCTCTCTTACCTCCTTCTCCTCCCTCACAGAAGGCAATTGATAATCTTTATATTGTTTCCATGCTATGCATTAATCAAAATGTAATGAGTTAAGAAGAAAAAAATATACCTGAAGAAGAAATAATTAGAGATAGAATTATGTAGTGTATAAGACAACTATTTTTTGACTATTTTAATTCTTTTCAAATTATATACAATAGTAAGTTTCTACTATCATTTTTGAAAGGTTTTGAATTTTAAAAATTTTACCCCCTTCCCTCCATTCCCCCATAGAAGGCAGTCTGATAATCTTTACATTGTTTCCATACTATGCATAGATAAGAATTGAATGTATTGAGAGAGAAAAATCATATCCTTGAAGAAAAAAATAAAATATTAGAAATAGCAAAATTATATATTACATAAGACAACTTTTTTTGGTTTAAAAAAAGTTGAAGGTAGTATTCTTTGGCCTTTGTTTTAACTCCACAGTTCATTCTCTGGATACAGATTGCTTTCTATGATACAGAAACTGCAAAATTGTTCCTGATTATTACAATGATGGAATGAGCAAATCCATTAAGTTTCATCATCACCCCCAAGTTGCTTTTAGAATGTACAATATTCTTTGGCTTCTGCTCAACTCACAGCATCAGTTCATGCAAGTATTTCCAGACTTCTCTGAAATCCCATCCCTCCTGATTTCTAATAGAAGAATAGTGTTACATAATGTACATATTTCATATTTTGTGCAGCCATTCCCCAATTGATGGGCATTTCCTCTAGTTCCAATTCTTTGCTACCACAAAGAGAGCTGCTATGAATATTTTTGTACAAGTGATATTTTACCCTTTTTCATGCTCTTTTCAGGGTATAAACCTAGTAGTCAGATTGCTGGATCAAAGAGTATGCACAGCGTTATTGCCCTTTAGTCATAATTCCAAATTGCTCACCAGAAATGTTAGATCAGTTCACAGGTCCACCAACAATGCATTAGTGTGCCATGTTTCCCACAACCTTTCCACAATTGCTCATTTCCTTTTCTGGTCAGATTGGCCAATTTGAGAGGTGTGAGGTTGCACCTCAGAGATGCTTTAATTTGCCTTTCTCTAATCAGTAATGATTTGGAGCAATTTTTCATATGAATATGGATAGCTTTGATTTCTTCTGTAAATTGCCTTTGCATAACCTTTGACCATTCTCAATTGAGGAATTGCGTGTTTTTTGTTTTTGTTTTTGTAATTTCACTTAGTTCTCTTTATATTTTAGAAATGAGTCTTTGTCAGAAATACTGGTTTTAGGGCCGGTTAGGTGGTGCAGTAGATAAAGCACCGGCCCTGGAGTCAGAAGTACCTGAGTTCAAATACAGCCTCACACACTTAATAATTACCTAGCTGTGTGGCCTTGGGCAAGTCACTTAACCCCATTGCCTTGCCAAAAAAAAAATTAAAAAAGAAACAAAAGAAATACTGGTTGTAAAAATTGTTTCTAAATTTACTACATTTTTTTTAACTTGGTTACTATGGTTTTGTTTGTGCAAAAGCATTTTAAATTACTATAATCAACATTATCTAGTTTGTTTTTAATGGTGTTCTCCTCTTTTTTTGGACATAAACTGCTTCCCTTTCCAGAGATCTGACTTAAACTACTCCTTCTTCTCCTAGTTTTCTTATAATATTATCTCTTATATCTAAATCCTGCACTCATTTTTGATCTTATCTTGGTATAGGGTGTGAGATGCTGGGCTAATCCAAATTTCTAACACACGAAATTCCAATTTTCCCAATGCCTTTATCAAAGAGAGAGTTCTTGGCCTAGAAGCTGGTCTCTGTGTTTATCAAACAGAAGATTACTATAATCCTTCCCTGATGCCTCTTTTGGATCCTAGTCTATTGCATTGATCCATCACTCTATTTCTTAACCACTACCAGAAAGTTTTGATAACTGAATCTTTATATTATAATTTTTGATCTGGTAAGGCTAAGCCACCTTATTTGACACAATTTTTAATTAAATCCTTTCATATTCTTGACTTTTTTGTTATTCCATATGAATTTTGATCCATATTCATTAGGTAAATTGGTCCATAATTTTCTTTCTCTGTTATGTCTCTTCCTGGTTTAGATATCAGCATATTGGTGTCATAGAAGAAATTATGCATTGTTACTTCTTTACCTGTTTTACCAAAGAATATATTGGAATTGGAACCAATTGTTCCTTAAATATTTGACAGAATTCACTTGTGAATCCATCTGGTCCTGCTGATTTTTTTCTTAGGTAATTCATTGATGGCTTTTCAGTTTCTTTTTCTGAGATAGGGTTATTTAGGTATTTAATTTCCTTTTCTTTTAACTTGGGCAATTTATATTTTTTGCAAATAAATAATTTTTTTAAAATTAAAAAGAGCTTTTGTACTCCATCAACAAAGTAAAATTTCAATAACAAGTAATTTTGAATTACAAAGAAATGTGAGGCATGAAAATTTAAAGACATCTCCATTCACATTTGTTTATTTCACAAATTGTGGAACCTTCCAATATGTTATTGCTTTGATTGTACAGTTGAACACTGTACTTTGACCCCAACAAAGTGATGTCACTTTAGTCTTTGAAAAGAAAAAGTGAAAATCAACCAACTGGAATTGCTTTCCATTTCCTCCTCAAATTACAAATAACCAATATAGTTAAACTGAAGTGGGATCAAAATTATACTAAATATGATCAATGACTCAATGAAGCCAGATCTCATTTGGAGAAGATCAATAAAGGACTCTGTCTGATAGATTCCTATTTTTGGAACAAATTTTCTTGCTAGCTAAGCATGATAGTTTCTTTTTTCTATATTTCTGATATCAATGATTTCTGATGACATAGGGAATTGTTGGATGAGGTATTTCGTTCTACAAATACAAATATGCAACTTTTCTGAAATTCTATTTTTAATGAAAAAAACTACCTAAAGTTTTTGAAGTTCAGTTACTTGTCCTCTTCCATTCTCCCAGCAGGTGTGAGTGCAGGGTTTAAACACAAATCCTCCTGGCTTTTAAAATTAGTAAGTTGTTTTTAAAATGAGCTAATAAATAAATAAAATCATGTTGTGTCTGAGTATTTTTGTCATTGGATAGTCAAAGTAAGAAAAATAGAATTCCATTATCAGTTTCTGCTCTGACATTCTGAAAAATTTCCTGGACAAAAAAGACCAATAATATCCCACTTGTCCTTTGTTAAGATTTTTTTTTAACCTTCTAGGGCATATTATCAAATAAGGAATAAAAATAAATTTTAATGACATTAATTGCTTCTCAACTGGTCAAACTCTACTTTACCTAAGACAATGCCCACAATTTTATGAGCAGCATGAGCAATCTACTGGGACATTTATTTATAAAACTGCAGGAACAGAATTAACCAGTTAATATAAAGGGTTTGAGAGTTTTCAGCCATCTATTACTGTTTCTCAACCTTGACACATCATGAGGAAAGAGACAACTGATTAGAAAATTATTTTAAAGAAGACCCTCAACATTTTCTGGGATCATCCAGCTATATTCCTTTATGTTTTCATTGTCTTGAGTCTTATGGTATGTGTAATTAGTTATCTCTTGAATTCATGGAATTGTTTAATTTATTTATATTTCAAATGAAATGTTTATAGCAAAGATATAAGGCAAAATGTTTCTAGTTATGTTTTGAGGATTTCTTTTTAAAATTTGTCTTAGTTCTCATTCTTAAATAAGAAAACATAGTATAAAGTAATATCACACTAAGACAAATCCCTGTTCTAAATCCAAGTATACTGTGAAACAGGTTTTATTTGAAGAAAAAGACAAAGATTTTAGGAAACCACTAGTCCCTAGTCAAGGTTACCCCAGTTTATGTAAAACTCTGACAGAAATCTTGAGTCTCTGCTTAATCACACACTGTAACTTTTTATCTGAAAAACTCACAACTAAGAAAAGGTAGACAATTTTCACCAAGTAGTCCTGCAGGTAGTTACAGATATTGGTTGGAAATTCTGTCATCTCCATCTGGTGAAAACTGGTTTATTGTGATTTACAGCAGACATATCAATGCTCAAACATAGACTTCCCTATTTGCCACCACTTCTGCTTAGTAGTTTCTTCTTCATTCATTGCTATAATTGGAATTTTTTTCCTGTCTAGGGAAAGAAGAGAGGGATCCCTAGATGTTAGGCCTCAATGAAGCCAGAACTTATTTGGATAAGATCAATGAAGGACTCTGTCTGATAGATTCCTATTTTTTAAACTAATTTTCTTGCTAACTAAGCATGATTGTTTCTTTTTTTCTATATTTCTGAAAGAATAATCATAGAGCTATCATTGTTATTTAAACATGAATGTCTTAGGAAAAAGTTCTAGTTGTCCGACCCTATTTATAGTCCCAAACCCAGCTTACTTATTATCATAAAATTGAAAGGAAAATGGGAATAATGAATCTCTTTCATACAAACAAAGCAGTAGTATATGCCATAACAATTTCATTTTTTTCTTATTACAGAGTAACTGTTGAAAATAGCTGTTTAAATCCATTCATTTATGAAAGAAAACATGGGGAATTCTTGGAGGTCTTTGATATTGTTAAATCAGTATTGTGTTTGATGCTGTAAAAAAAAGGACATGCCCATGAAAATTACTTTCACTTACTTGAAATCACAAACATTTCACAGAAGCATTGTATCTATTTTTTTAATTATAGATGTTTGGTGAGCAATAACTTTCTTAAATTACTTATAATAATAACTCTGTATTCTATACTATAGAATAAAAAAATTACAGGCAAACAAAGTCATTTAAGTAGGAATGAGATATCCTACTTGCCAAAAAGCTCAATTTTTACAACTGGTAAAGTGTGTGTGGGTTGGGGGGTGGGCAATCTTTTCACCAGATTTGTTTCATATCATACAAAATTAAAATTTGGTTCAATTAAAAATATTACAATAACAAATACAGTTAAATACACATTAAAGAATGGAATTGGCAAAAAATAAAAGTATATTAATTAAAGAATCTATGGATGATTAGTAGGAACTCTTCTGGTCTTTATCCTACAGTACACACTAGGACAGAGGAAAATAAGGAGAGAAGTTCTTCAGAAACTTAGGGAAGGAAACATTGCATAGACCTATTCCAGATAACGTCTCATAAAAAAAAAATCTAAATTTGGTGTGTGGATGTGTAGGGTCTTATTTAACCAGGCAGAACTACAAACAAAATTAATTTTTTTGAAATTAGTTCTCCTTCAAATAGAAACACAAAGAGAAGGCTAGACATATTGGACAGTTATAAAAAGAGATAATTTTTTCCATTCCATGTGGCTTTTTAAGCCAGAAGAAATATTGGAATTAAGATGAGTGCTAAATAAATTGATCATAGTGTAAAGAGACAGTTTAATACTTTTATACTGTTTTAACTTGTACATTTGTTTTTACTGGATAAGATGACTAATGCAGTTAAACTGCTATTTTGAACAAATATTGTTCTACTGTCTTAAAAATATATATCCTATTTCCCAATTGTTACTAAATACCATTTGTGAGACAAAGGACTAACATCTATAACTAGCAGCACTAATTAACTATTAATTGAAGTAAACAGGGCAAAGATCGTAGTCTATAAAGCACTTAGGAAATATTTTTAGAAATTTTCCCAACCCTGAAGAAACAGTATATAGGGTAATATGTAGAAAATACTGTTCCTTACCTTTTTTCATATTTGTAAGGTGTAATATCTGCTTATTTTTAAGCAAAGTTTTAAGCATTGTATACCTAATTTTCAAAAACTTCTAAGTTATATGATTTTAAAGTTAGAGAATGTTGCTATCTTTCTATCTATAAAGGAACAACTATATCTCAAATAATATTGAGAGATAAATTTAGCTCCACATATTAGACATGTTGGTAAGTAATGAACCTTTAGACCAGCATTTACTCAGTAACATTAATATTTCCCTATGAACAATACTCTGTATATCACATTTTATTTTAGTTTTTTTTTTTTTTTTTTGCAAGGCAATGGGTTTAAGTGGCTTGCCCAAGGCCACACAGCTAGGTAATTATTAAGTGTCTGAGACCAGAGTTGAACTCAGGTACTCCTGACTCCAGGGTCAGTGCTCTATCCACTGTGCCACCTAAATGCCCCGTATGTGCCACCTAGCCGCCCCTGTATATCACATTTGAAAATTTTTTTTTAAAGTTTCAGTTGCTTGTAAATGCACAATCTACTTTAAGATTACTTAGAATTTTGTCAGAGAAACATCTTCTCCCCTATGTCAGTATAAAATTCTAGATCCAGGAATTAATTTGAGATGTTTAATAAAAATTTGCTTTGAGAATTCAAAATATTTGTAATTGTTTATTTTTCTTCTTTCCTACCTGAAGCTAAGTAGAATGAGATTTTTTTCCAATTTCAGTAAGTTTGCGCTGGAAGATAGCCATGAAATAATATTTATGCTTTAAAGGGATGGATAAGGAATGCCTGGTATTTTTAATAAGATTGTACTAGTTGAGGAATATTAAGTGATTTTTATCTTTGTTTTCAACTTTACAAGATTTGTGGGTGGGGGAGGGGAGTGAAGTCAAGATGGCAACAGAAAGCAGCATTTCCCAGAAACTCCTTCCCCCCCAAACTCCAAAAGCCATCAAATTATGACTCTAGTCAAAATTTAGAAGGGCAGCACCCACAGAAAGACTTAGTGATACAATTTCCCAGTCCAAGAAAAATTAGTAGGAAAGGTGTGTTTCACTGGGACCAGTGGTTGGAAAAATCCATGGCCACAGTGCTTCACAGCCCAGTCCAAGGATCACTGGGAACAGCTTGAAGGGGCAGTGAGAGAACTCTACTGCATCAGAATAAGGGTGGAGTGACGAGCAATGACTTCAGAGCAACCTTGTGATGAGAATCTGCAGCACCTCCAGAGTAGAGCCCACAGACAGTAAGGGGGTGGGGGAGACTGAAGAAATAGCTCTGTTCTCCCTGAAGCAGGACTCTACTGTTTTCCCACACTCAGATGCAGGTTGCAATTTGAGTTTCCATACTAATATAACCAAATAGCAACCCAGGGCAGAGGGACACACCTGTATTCATCTAAAAATCAAAGCACAGGCAAGAGAGCATAAGACTTTAGGGTAATAAATGTCCTAAAAAACCCCCAAAGTCTTGGAAGTGAGGTAAATTAGTGCTAGGCTGAAGACATGAGCAAAAAAACAAATAAAAAGAAGAATCTGACCATAGAAAATTACTTTTGTTCCATGGAAAATTAAGAAAATGACAGATTCAAAGCTTCTATAGCCAAAGCCTCTAAGAGAAATAGAAAAATGGACTCAGGCTATTGATGAGCCCCCAAAAGACTGAAAAGCAATTAAGGAAGGTGGAAGAAAAATGGGAGGAGAAATGAGAGAGATGCAACTAAATCATGAAAACCAAATCAGCAGCTCAGTGAAAGAAACCAAAAAAATATTGAAGAATATGTTAAAAACCACTTTAGGCCAAATGGAAAAAGCAAAACAAAAGTCAAAAGAGGAGAAGCATGCCTTAAAATGTAGAATTGGCCAGCTGGAAAAGGAGATAAAAAAAAAGCTCTCTATAGAAAATAACACCTTCAAATGCAGAATAAAACTAAATAAAATTGATAATAAATAATGAGATAATAAAACTGAGAAATCAGGAAGAAATAAAACTCTTCCTAAAAATCTAAAAATTAGAAAATGTGAACTATCTCATTGGAAAAACAACTAACCTTGAAAACAGATCCAGAAGAAAAAGTTTTTAAATTATTGGGCTACCTGAAAGTCATGACCATGAAAATACTCTAGACTTCATTTTTCAAGAAATAATAACAGGGGGAAGCTATGTGGCACAGTGGATAGAGCACCGGTCATGGAGTCAGGAGTATTTGAATTCAAATCCGGCCTCAGACATTTAATAATTACCTAGTTGTGTGGCCTTGGACAAGCCACTTAACCCCATTGCCTTGCAAAAACTAAAATAATAAATAATAATAATAATAATAATAATAATAATAATAATAATAATACAGCAAAATTGTTCTGAGATCCTAGAAGCAGAGGGTAAAATAGAAATTGTGGAAATTCACTGGTCACCTCTTGAAAGACATACCAAAAGAAAAACTTCCAGATATATTATAGCCAAATTGCAAAACTCCCAAGTCAAAGAGAAAATACTAAAAGTTGCCGGAAACCAACAATTCAACTACCATGACTCTATAGTCAGGATTACACAGGATCTGGTAGCATCTACATTAAGGGCTCATAGGGATTGTAATATGATATTCTGGAAGGCAAAAGATCTTGCTTTACAACCAAGAAACAACTACCCAGGAAAACTGAATATCCTCTTTCAGGAGAAAAGATGTACTTTCAATGAAACAGGGGACTTTCAAACTTTTGTATTGACACAACCAGAAATGAACAGAATGTTTCGTCTTCAAGTACAGGACTCTGGGGAACCATAGTGGGGGTAGACAAGAAGGACTAACTATGAGGAACAGCTAATGATGATATTGAATCAAAATCAATAATGATATTGAACTATTGGTATTCCTGCATGTGAAGAAGATACTGATAATTCACATGAACTTTCTAATTTATAAGATCTATTAAAAGGAATATCTATATCATCTACATCTATATCATCTATATCTATATCAATCTACATCTATATCTACATCTATATCTATATTTAGAGAGAGAGAGAGAGAGAGAGAGAGAGAGAAAGAGAGAGGGCACAGGAATGAGCAGAATATAATAGTATAATATAGTAAAAAGATGGAGTCAATGAATGATAAAGGAAAGTATTGGGGGGGAAGAGAAAGGAGAGGAAGAAGGAGCTAAGATATTTCACATAAGAGTCAAGAAAAAAATTTTCAATGGAGTGTAATGGGTTGAAGGTGCCTCAGAGAAGAAATATACACACAATAGGTTATAGAAATCCATCTTACCCTAGAGAAAAAATGAGAAGAAAGGAATGAGAAAAGGGGGAATGGGGGGGAGGGAAGAGGCAGATAGGTGATAGAAGAGGGGGAAGACTGTGGAAGAGGGTTCTCAGATGCAATAGACTTTTGGACAGGGAGAGGATGAAAGGAGAGAATAGAATAAATGAGAGTGGGGAGGAACCTATTGGAGAGAAATACAGCTAGCAATAGTAACTGTTGGGAAAAAAAATGAAGCAACTTTTCTGGTGAACTTATGATAAAGAAGGCAACTCACCCCAGAGATAGAGAAAGCCATTGAAATCTGAACACTGAAGTACATTTTTTTCTCCCTCTATTCTTGAGGTTTCTCATCTTGTGGGAAGGGGAGGGAGGCTTATGTTTACTCTTATAACACGATTATTGCAACAATATAAAATGAACCAAACAAGAAAGAAAGGAAACAAAAAAGTTTTGGGGATTTTGGTTTAGTAAGGTCCTAGAAGCTATATGGTTTAAAAATATGATGTAGTTTCTTCACTCAAGGAGCTTGGAATCTAAATTCATTAGATCTCATAGTACCAATGTTCCAGGTGTTTCCCCTGGTTCATGCTTGCACCTTGATATCTTATTAAACATACTTTATTTTGGAAATAAAAATTATCCAGTAGTCTTCATACTTTTCATTTCCAGAAGGGGATAACTTTTCCATTCTGATTTTAAGATAACAAAATTTTACATTTAAGGAATATAACATCATTTTTACTATAAGTTGTTCAAAATTTGCATTGTTTAACAATTTAGCTAAATTTGGGAACACTATCAGGCTAATAAACCATTTTTTTCAGCTTTTAAAACTTTATTACTTTTTAGTAATATTCTATAATACAGTAAGTATGAAGTTAGGCTAAATTTTTAGAACCCACTGATTTTACCTAGCTTTCAACTATGAACAATAAGACAAAGAGGAACAGTTTCTTTATTATCTTTTTCTGATGTTTCTAGATATTGTTTTTAGTTTTCAGTGTTTTTTTTAAAGAAAGTCAAAGTACAAATAATGAGATATTGGGCTAAAGAATCTTAATATGATCTTACTTAAAATCAGTCTGAAATATGATAAAAGTTTAAGTTTAAATTTCTTTTTTGAAAGGACAAATGCCTTTCTTCACCCATAATCTTTCTTTAAAGAAAGCTGCTTTGGGGCATAGTGGATAAAACACTGGCCCTGGAGTCAGGAGTACCTGGGTTCAAATCTGGTCTCAGACACTTCATAATTACCTAGCCATGTGGCCTTGGGCAAGCCACTTAACCCCATTTGCCTTTCAAAAACCTAAAAAAAAGCTGCTTTGTTTCATTTTAATACTATTATTTCCATACTTATAATTAATCCCCACACCGAGAATAAACTTGTATTACATAGAAGCACTTCAGTGACTTTCTTGCTTTTTTTTCCAAATTTAAGTGGTCATATTTTTTTTAATTATGAGAATCCTGATTGTCTGATTTATATTGGATTGACAGAAAATATATCATCTCAAATTTATATTGCATTGAGAATGAAATTTCAAATATGGACTAAAAATAGATAAACTGGGAGTGGGGAATAAGTCTGGAAGGAGCACATAATGAAAGAATCATATCCTGAGATCATTTGAACTAAAACATTCTTGACATTTGTAAAGATTTAGAGATGCTTCCATCTAACCTGCTCTTCAGTGAAATCATTCCTTCTATAGTTTATCTGAAAGTTGACCTTCAAATCTTCACTTAATGTCTAGGATTGAAGGAATCACTACATTATTTCAGGAAATTATATTTTTTGGACAGCTCTAACTATTTCAATACTCTCATATTGATCATTAAGTGCCTCCTTATTACTTCTATCCTTTGTTTCTGCTTATGCCCCTTTGGATAAAAATAAATTTAATCATTTCCCTCTTGCATGAATAACTCTTTATATAACTAAGTTCATTATCCAATATTTCTGGAGAGAAATTTGGAATTACCCCCAAAGGGCAACAAAAATGTGCATAGCCTTTGATCCAGCAATACCACTACTGGGTGTATACCATGAAGAGATCATGGTAATGGGTAAAAACATCACTTGAACAAAAATATTCATAAAATAGCAAGCCTGTTTGTGGTGGCAAAGAATTGGAAACTGAGTGAATGTCCATAATTGGGTAATGGCTTAATAAACTATGGTATACATATGTGATGGAACACTATTTTTCTATTAGAAATCAGGATGGATGGAAATTCAGGGAATCCTGGAAGGATTGCATGAAGTGATGCTGAGCAAGATGAGCAAAACCAGAATAGCATTGTAACCACTAACAGCAACATGGGGGTGATCAACCTCGATGAATTGCTCCTTCCATCAGTGCAACAATCAGACACAATTTGGGGGTATCTGCGATGTAGAATATCATCTGTATCCAGAGAAATAATTGTGGAGTTTGAACAAAGACCAAAGACTATTACCTTCATTTTTAAATAAAAAAGTTTTCTTATTATGTAATTTTGCTTTCTCTTATAATTTACCTTTTTTTTCCTTAAGGATATGATTCCTCTTTCATCACATTCAACTTAGATCATTGTATACCATGGAAACAATGTAACAAACTAACAGATTGCCTTCTGAGGGGTTGGAGGGAGGGAAGCTAGATTAGGGGAAAAATTATACAATTCAAAATTCAAAATAAATAGCTAAATTCAGCAGCTAGACTTCGATCAAAACTTTCTGAACATTAGATACCTACCTAGCTGATGCAGTCATTCTTCATGTGACATAGAGGAAACATGATATAAGAGAAAGAACACTGGATTTCTGTGGATTAAATAATAATATTTAAGTCCTGACATTACCACTTAATGACTTTGTGACCTTAACTAGGTCATATAACCTCCTAATCTCAGAGAACATCACCTAGCTTTCTGAACTCAGCAATATGATTGTAACAACCAAATAGGATAATATGCAGAAACTTTTGCAACTTGTAAAATATTATATAAATCAGTCATTTAGGCCATATTTAGATTGTATATTTTAAGGCACTATATTAAATATTTGTGGTAAATTTTTTGAAGAAATTTCCTCTCTTGAGGAACTTATATTTGATTGTATGTGGAGGAGAAATGATACACACCTATCTAAATACAAAGCAGTTTGAAAGATATTCCTATGTAACTGGTAGAAGCACAAATAAATAGGTAGACAAAGGAAAGCCTCAAGAAAAGATAACACTTGAATTGAGCTTTTGAAACCAAGACTGTTGAAGTAGGATGAACATTGCAGGCATGGAAGGAGAAACAATACAAGAATGGAGAATGATTATATAAAAAAAAGAGGGGAGATATAAATAAAGTTACAATAATAATAATAATAATAATAATAATAATAACAGAATAAATTACTCCAGTGATTAAAAGGCATTAGTTGTAAATATATAATTAAAAGTATTAAGTGTAAAAACCACTAAGGTTAAACATTTAAAATGATATAAGATTAAATATGTTTGATAATTTCCTTTGAACATCTTGCCTAAATGTATTGAGTCATTTCAGTCACATCCTAATTGTACATATGTAGGTTTTCTTTTTCCTTTTTCTTTATATTTTAAAGATTTTATTTATTTTGAGTTTTTCAATTTTCCCCGAATCTTGCTTCCTTCCCCCCCAGAAGGCAATTTGCTAGTCTTTTCATTGTTTCCATGGTATACGTTGATCCAAATTGAATGTGAAGAGAGAGAAATCATAACCTTATTGAAGAAAAATAAAGTATAAGAGATAGCAAGATTACATAATAAAATATCAGTTTTATATTTCTAAATTAAAGGTAATCATCCCTGTTCTTTGTTCAAATTCCTTAATTCTTTCTCTGTATCTAGATGATATTCTCCAACGCAGATAGCCCCAAATAGTCCCAGATTGTTGGAATGAGCAAGTGCATCAAGGTAGATCATCAACACCATGTTGCTGTTAGGTGTACAATGTTTTTTTGGTTCTGCTCATCTCACTCAGCATCTGTTCAAGCAAATCCCTCCAGGCTTCCCAGAATTCCCATTCCTCCTTGTTGCTAATAGAACAATAGTTTTCCATGACATACATATACCACAGTTTAAGTCATTTCCCAGTGGAAGGACATTTACTTGATTTCCAATTCTTTGCCACCACAAACAGGGCTGCTGTGAATATTTTTGTACAAGTGATGTTTGTACCCTTTTTCATCATCTCTTCAAGGTATAGACCCAGTAAATGTACTACTGGATCAAAGGGTAGGAACATTTTTTGTTGCCTTTTGGGCATAGTTCCAAACTGCTCTCCAGAAAGGATGGATGAGTTCACACATCCACCAACAATGTATCAGTGTCCCAGATTTCCTACATCCCTTCCAACATTGATCATTGTCCTTTCTGGTTATATTGGCCAGTCACAGAGGTGTGAGGTGGTACCTCAGAGATGCTTTAATTTGCATTTATTTAATAAGTAATGATTTAGAGCAATTTGTCATATGACTATGGATTGCTTTGATTTCCTCATCTGTAAATTGCTTTTGCATACCCTTTGACCAGTTCTAAATTGGGGAATGACTTAAATTTGATTCAATTTTCTGTATAATTTAGAAATGAATGCTTTATCAGAAATACTACTTGTAAATATTTTTCCCAGTTTCCTACATTTTTTTTTTGCTCGTTGTTACATTAGTTTGGTCTGTGATAAAGCTTTTTTAATTTTATGTAATCAAAATCATCTAGTTTGTTTTTAGTGATTTCTCCATCTATTCTTTGGTCATAAACTGCTTTCTTTTCCATAGATCTGGCAGGTAAACTACTCTTTGATCTTCTATTTTGCTCATAATATTGTTTTATACATCTAAATCCTGTGTCCATTTGAATCTGATCTTGGTATAGGGCGTGAAGTATTGGCTTAATCTAAGTTTCTGCCATACTAACTTCCAATTTTTCAAGCAGTTTGTATCTAAGACAGAATTTTTATCCCAATAGCTGTACTCTTTGGGTTTATCAAATAACAGAATATTATAATCATTTCTTGCTTTTGCACTTAGTCTATTCAACTTGTCCACCACTTTATTTCTTATCCAATAGCAGACAGTTTTGATGATTAATGTTTTATAAGATTATTTTAGATCTAAGGCTTGCTAAGGGTAAGCCACTTTCTTTTGCACTTCTTTTCATTGAATCCCTGGAAATTCTTGACATTTTATTTCTCCATATGAATTTACTCACAAGTTTCTTTAACTCATTAAGGAATCTTTTTGGAATTTTAATTGGTAGGGCACTAAACATGTAGTTTAGTTTTGGTAGAATTCTCATTTTTATTAAATTAGCTCAACTTATCCATGAACAGTTGATGTTTGCACAGGTATTTAAATATGATTTTATTTTTGTGAGAAATGATTTGTAATTATTTACAAAAAGTTCCTGAGTCTGCCTAGGCAAATAGACTTCCAGGTATTTTATATTTCCTGAGGTTACTTTGAATGGAATTTCTCTTTTTAACTCTTTCTGCTTTATCTCACTAGTCATATAAAGAAAAGGTGAGGATTTATGAGGGTATATTTTATATTCTGTTACTTTTCTAAAGTTGATAATTGTTTCCAGTAGTTTTTAGATGATTTTTTGGGATTCTCTAGGTATACCATCATGTCATCTGCAAAGAGTGCAAGTTTTGTCTCCTTCTTATTCTTATTCCCTCAATTTCTTTTTCTTCTCTTATTCCTGAAGCTAAAATTTCTAATATAATATTGAATAGTAGTGGTGATAATGGGCATCCTTGTTGCATCCCTGATCTTATTGGGACTACCTCTAGAATATACCCATTGAATATAATGCTCATTGATGGTTTCAGATAAATACTACTTACTATTCTAAGGAACAGTCCATTTAGTCCTACACTCTCTAGTATGGATTCTAAGACAGATGGTCACTAGATAAAATTTTACCTTTTTATAAACAGAAATATAAGAACTGATTCAAACTGAAATGGGTGTTGTATTTTGTCAAAAGGTTTTTCAGCATCTGTTGATATGATCACATGATTTCTGATAGATTTTCTATTGATATAATTAATTATACTAACAATTTTCATAATATTGAACCAAATCTGCATTTCTGGGATAAATCCTACTTGCTCATAATGTATTATCCTAGTGATACCTTAGGATAGTCATTTTTCTAAGACTTTAAGATTTTTGCATCTTTATTCATCAGAGAGATAGGTCTATAATTTTCTTTCTCTGTTTTAACTCTTCCTATTTTAGGTATCAACACCATGTTGGTGTCATAGAAAGAGTTAGGCAGAGTTTTGACTTCCCCTGTTGTTCCAAAGAGTTGATGTAGAATTGGAAACAATTGTTCCTTAAATGCTTGATAGAATTCACTTGTGAATCCATCTGGCCTTGCAGCATTTTCCTTCCTGGAGTACAAAAATGACTTGTTGAATTTCTTTTTCTAAGATAGTGTTGTTTAGGTATTTAATCTCCTCTTCATTTAACCTGAGCAATTTATATTTTTCTAAATATTAGGGCATTTCACTTAGATTGTTAAATTTATTGGCATAGAGCTGGGCGAAATAATTCCAAATTATCATAACAATAGAGGACAATTTTGGGCTATCTGAAATGGAGAATATCATCTGTATCCAGAGAAAGAATTGTGGAGTTGGAACAAAGACCAAAAACTATTACCTTCAATTTAGAAAAAAACAGTATCTTATTGTGTAATTTTGCTTTCTCTTATCCTTTATTTTTTTTCCCTTATGGATATGATTTCTCTTTCATCACATTCAACTTAGATCAATGTATACTATGGAAACAATGCAAAGAATAACATACTGCCTTCTGTGTGGGGGTGGGGAGGAAGGAAGAGAGTTTAGGGGTAAAATTATAAAACTCAAAAATAAATTAAAGCAAAAAAATGCAGTTACTGGGATCTAATACATCTTTTTTCCCCACTGTACATTACTCATGATATTTTATTTCATTAAATAGTTAATAAATGACACAAAAATTATATTTTCATGTATTTAGAAAAATAAATAAAATATTAACAAAGAAAATGAAATTATGGACTTTATAAGCATTTTATTTGGAGACTAAGAATAAGGTGTTAAATAAAATTTTCAGATTGTAAACCTAGGTAAATGGGAGGAAGATGTTTCCACAATAGCAATAGGGATCTGAGGAAGAAAGCATGATTTTCTTAAAGATGAGTTCAGTCTTTGAAATGTTGAAATAAGATGCAAAGAACCAAAAACAAATATTCACCTCACACAAAACCTCAAACCTTAGAATTTAAGACTGAGGATATAAAAGAGGCTGTTTTTCCTCATAGTACATTTCACTGGTTTCTGGTTTCCAGAACTAAATCAATTTTATAAATATCTCCAGTCATGTGCAAGGCCCAGAGCTTGCATATACTGATGAGATAACAAATGGTAATTCCAAGGCACATGGGAGAAGATAAAATTTTATATAGTGACCGTCTGACTTAGAACCCAATTTCATAGAAACAGTTGCTTCACTGGCTATTTACTTCTACTCTTATGAGTAACAATTTAAAACCTTTTGTTTTTTTCCTTATTCCTCTTTTATTTTCTTTAGAGTATTTTATTTTTTCTCCAATCAAATGTAAAAGCAATTCAAAAATTTTGTTTCTTTTAAACTTTGAGTTCCAAATTCTTTCCCTTCTTCCCTCACCACCACTCCCCCAAGAAGTCAAGCACTTTGATATAAGGTATCCATATGTAGTCATACAAAATATATTAACTATAACAAATTCAGTCATAATGTAAAAAAAAACTAGACCTTCCCCAAAAATCTCAAGAAAAATAAAATAAAAATAAAATATGCTTCAATCTTTATTGAAAGTCAAAAAAAATTGGGCAGCTAGGTGGTGCAGTGGATAGAGAACTGGCCTTGAAGTCAGGAGTACCTGAGTTCAAATCCAGCCTCAGACACTTAATAATTACCTAGCTGTGTGGCCTTGGGCAAGCCACTTAACCCCACTGCCTTGCAAAAACTTAAAACAAAAAGAACTAAAAAAAAAAGTCTATGAAGTCCTCTCTGGTGATCGATCATCATAATTTCTTCAGAGTAGTCTTAGATCATTTTATGCTGAGAAAAACTAAGTCGGGGTGGCTAGGTGGCTAGTGGATAAAGCTCCAGCCTTGGAGTCAGGAGTACCTGGCTTCAATTCCGGTCTCAGACACTTAACAATTACCTAGCTGTGTGGCCTTGGGCAAGCCACTTAACCCCATTTGCCTTGCAAAAACCTAAAAAAAAAAAAAAAACCACTAAGTCATTCACAGTTGAGCATCTTGCAGTACTACTATTACTTTGTTCATAGTACATTTCAGTTTGAATCAGTTCATATAACTTTTTCTAGGTTTTTCTGAGAGCATCCTGTTCATCATTTCTCATAGCATAATATTATTCCATCATAATTACATAATATGTTCACCCCAATTTGTTAAGTCTTTCCCTAGCTGATTGGCATTCCATTTTTTGCCTTTTGGAATATCATGTCTTAAGCCCTTTGATTCTTTAATGTAGAAACTAATTCCTGGGCTATTTGGACTGTGACTCCATGATACCTGAATTGTTTCTTTCTGACTGTTTTCAATATTTCCTCCATGAATTACAAGCTCTGCGATTTGACTATAGTATTCTTCTAAGTTTTCATTCTAATATCTCTTTCAAGAGGAGATCAGTATCTATTGTACACTCTAGTTCTAGAATATTAGGGTAGTTTTCCTTTGTTTCTTGAAAAATGGATGGCTATGCTATTTTTTATAATGTCTTGTTGTCTCATCCTGATTGGTTGCTTATCTTTTTACCCTTTACCTATTTACCTTTCACTATCTGTGAGCTCCTGAAGCAGAAGCTACTGGCATTGATTCATTCATTACTAATACCTACTCTTTTTTTGCTAGGGCCAGAAGTGTGCTGGACTGTGATCATCTCTCACCCAGGGACCACAGACTTTTCTGCCAATTTTCTAAGTTGTCTTTGGTGTTTCTAGACTGAAAAGTTTGGAAACTAACATTACTGCCATAAATTCAGTAATCCCAAGGACTGCTCCTGGCTTGCTGGGGAGTGGTCTTTACTAGCTCTATCTTCACAGATGTAGCCCATACTGTACTGAGCTTCTCAATGTACCGTAACAAACCTTTCCTGCTACACTTCTAAATTATCATATGTTGGAAAAATTTTATCGTTTTTGCTATTTGTGTGTTTTTTCCCTGCTCTAGAATTAGTTTAAGTCATTATTTAAAGTTAATTTAATTTATTGGAGGCAATTAGGTGAGTTCCTGCATTTACTATGCCATCTTGGTTCTGTTCCTTATTTCTCTTTTAATAAGTAACCATAAACATATAGTAATAAACTGTAGTTGAATTCCAACTTTCAGGCTCTCAATATGATTGTTTTTAATTCTCTTCTATGTTCCCTTGAATGATATGCACTGTTCTCACTGTCCCTACTTTAACTCCCATTTCAAGGCATACAAATTTCTTCATTCTGGGTCTCTCTCATATGTCCTTTATCTGATTATGATGAGGATGAGGATGAGGATGAGGATGAGGATGATGATGATATGATATATAAAAAATAGTAATAACAGTTGCCTTTTGATTTCAAAGAGGATGATGCCAAACAAATTAATGATGACATTATTTGAATATAGTGTTTTTTTATAGTAAGGGATGACCTTTGCATTTGTTATTCAATGGGATCAGTGAGGCACCTCATGCTCCAACAACTCCAGACAAACAGTTAGTATTTGGTATCTGGGGACAGAATGATGACGCTACAGTACATGCTAACCTGTTTCTTGCTGCAGTAATCATCAATACTACTTTTCTCCACAAATCATCAAAACAACATAACATTTTAGCAACACTGGGATTATGACAACCTGACACATCCAAGCTAATCATCAGTGTGAACTTGCATGTCAGACCATCAACCATGCTCCTAAAGATTTTAGTTTCCTAGAGTCTTCCAGGCAGATTATGGGAATAACTTTTCTGGATTACTAATTGGCATCATTTATGATCAGCTATCCTTTGAAACTTGAGTATACCTTACCCACTTGTCCCAGAGGAAATGATGCAAAGTTTTTCCATCCGTGCTGTCACATTCACTGTCTTTTTACCCCCCATCACCCAATGATCTTTCTTCCTTTGAATTACAATAAATTAAAATTGCCCAAGTGTCATTTTCTTAAGGAACTCTCTCCATCTTCTCTGCAACACTTGTTCTTCTATTAGACTTCACTCAAATTGATGGTTCTTCTGATTTCTTGATTATAACATCTGATATCTCATGATTTATTTATCTATTCCTCTTCAGGCACAAACATTGTTATTAAACAATGAATGTTATCACTTTTCACAGTTGTTCTAATTCTTTAACAGAATCCCAATTTATGTCTGCCTATCTCTCTCTCTTTCTCTCTGTCTCTGCCTCTCTCTCTCTGTCTGTCTTTCTGTCTCTCTTTCTCTGTCTCTCTATCTCTGTATTTTTCTGTCTCTCTCTCTCTCCCTCTCTCTCAATCTGTTCTACTTTTCTCTTTTGTCCTTCTCTTTCTATTCTTTTTTCTTCTCCTTTGTATGTAACTTTAAAACACACCTCATCTGTCAAGTCCAAGAAACTGTAATTCTAAAAACCAAAAACAATGAAGTATTAGAAAATAGAAAATATATCATGTTCCTCTGATGATTATTTTTACTAAAGAAATTTAGTAAAATAAAGACTAGAACCACTTTATAACTATGGAGAGTTGGAAATCATTGACACTTTCTCAGCAGTAATTCTGGGCTTAGAGAGACAACTACTTTGGTTCCTATCTAAGTCAGGAGGATCTTTGACAATAATGAATATAAATGATAATGTTATCAATAAAAGGTCATAGAATTATTTAGTTACAGAAATATCCTGTATTGGAGTTTAATAGTTTTATGTACCTATAGCAAAATATTTCTGCTTAGTTACTTAATATATATTTAATTGCCTCAGCTTTGAATAAGGCAACTAGTTTATTGATAATTTAGAAATATATTTAGAAAAAAATACATGTATTAGTGGAAATGATACTTATATGATGGAAAATAGTAACCTTTCCTATTTCATTAAAAGTCTATTTTTTTCCCTGGAAGAGAAGGCTCAGTTTTTTCAGGTAATGGGCTTTTGGCTGCATTCTAAGCTCCCTTGTTTTTTGGAATATAATGTTCATGCTGCCAGATCCTGTGTAATCCTTCCTATGGCTCCTTGGCATTTAAATTGTTTCTTTGTGACTGTTTGTAGGATTTTCTCTTTTATCTATAGTTCTGGAATTTGGTTAAAATATTCCTTGATGTTTTCATTTTGGGATCCTTTTCCAGAGGGGAGCGATGTATTTTTACAATAACTATTTTGCCCTCTGGTTCCATATCAAGGCAGTTTTCCAACACTAAATCCTGTACTATGGAGTCCAGGCTTTTTTCTTCAATGTTTTCAGGAAGAGCAATAATTTGATCTATTCCTGAGGTCAGTGGTTTTGCTGATTTGGAATTTAACATTTTATACTGTTTTTTCAAATTTTTTGGTTTTGTTTAATAAATTCTTGTTGTTTCCTGAAGTCATTGGTTCCCATAGACTCCATTCTTTTTTTTAGGGAAAAGTTTTATTCATTTATCTTTTGCAACTAGTTTTCCAATTGGGCAATTCTATTTTTGTAAGTTTTCCCTTTGATCATTTGAGGTTTTGAGAGAATTATTTTCCTTTTATGCATTTGTCCAGTTCAATTTTCCATGGATTTGTTTTCTTGTTTCAAGGAGTTAACCTTCTCTTGGGTTTCTTTTCAATTGATTATTAAACTCTTTCTTGATTTCCTCAAGGAAATCTTTCTGTGTTGGAGAACAAATCATATTCTCTTCAGAGGTTCTACATCTTTCTGTATTAGGGTCTTTCCTTCTAGGAATTTTTCTATGGTTTCCCCCTTTTTGCTGGTCTTTCTTCATTTTTCTAAGACCTTGTGTTGGGGAGGGACGGGTTCACAGAGGTGTGGTATTGGGATACTTAGAGGCTTTACTCACTGAGTGTAATATCTCCAGATGGCCATGTGGGGGTACTGGAGTCTTTGCTTACTGAGTGTAATATCTCTAGCAGGTTAGTAGGAGGTGTTGGAGGCTTTTCTCACTGAATGCATTATCTCCTCCCAGACATTAGTGAGAGGTCAATGCTGGAACCTATGCTTGAATCCTTCCTGTAATTTCCATACTATCAGTCCCACAGCCACACCTCCAGTCTCTGGTTGTTTCTTGGAGGGAAGTGGTTCCCACAACAAAAGCCCACTGGGCTGATCTTAGATTATCCCAGTTCTTACCCCACCCCCACTGACTGTCTGTGCTCTGCATTCCCCACACTCCCAATCCCTGAAGACAGACCTTGTGGTAAATGTTCTTTTCTTTGCTTCTCTTTCTGGGTTTTGTCACTAGAACTTCCATAAAGATACTTGTTTCATATTGTTTATGAAGGAAAATCAGGAGAACTTATCACAGAGACTGGCTTGATGAAAAGACCACAGCTTAATAGAAAATATGAACTTGAAACAGAAGACTCAAAAGACACATGGAAAGGTAAAATTAAAAAAAAAGGGGGTGAAGGGGAAAAAAACCTATTATCAAATAGGATGAAACTGGCAATATCCCTACCTGGAAAAAAAAAACGTTAACAACTCTCAAGAATTGTAATTTTTTTAGGGAGAATTTAATTAGCCAGAAGAGATGGACATGCATGACTTATTTGAAAAACTGTTATCCAATAAGATGAAACTGGATATATCCTTACCTGGGAGAAAGACTCTGGTAACTCTCAATAATTGTAATTCTAGTAGAAAGAATAAGCAGAAGTGATGGACACTCATGACATTTCTCTGACTAAGATATATTGATTTAACAAAAATCCCTCCTTAAAAAGGAGGACAGTAAAGAGAAGGGAGGATGGAGGAAACTGAAATTGGTAAATCTCATTACATTAAAAGGTACAAAGTACTTATTGCAATAGAGGGGAAAAGGGAGGAGGTGATAACCACCTGAATTTTATTTATATTAGATTGGATTAAAGTTAACATACACAAAACTCACTTACATTAAGAAACATATTTTACTTTTAACGTGTTAAAAGGGGGAAAGGAGAGGGAGAGGAAAGGGGAATCAATAGAAAGAAGAGAAGGAAGAAGGGGCAAAGGGAAAGGTAGAAGAAGGGAGAGGGCTTGGATATAGGAGGGCAAACACATTGAAGGTGGTGTTATTCAGAAGTAAAATATTGGGGAATATGGATAAAGGGAAAAAAGGGGAAAATACAAACAGAGCAACCTTAACATGGAGGGCAATAAAGAGTAATTATAACTTTGAATGTGAATGGGATAAACTTTCCCTTAAAACATAAGTAAACAGCAGTGTGCATTCAAAACCAGAATAATACAATATGTTGCTTACAAGAAACTCATCTGAAGCCAAGAGATACATATAGAGTAAAGGTAAAAGGTTGGCGCAAAATATATTTTGCTTTAACAGATGTGAAAAAAGCAAGGTTAGCAATCCTTATCTCAGACAAATCACCTGAAAAAATAGATAGGGTTTAAAGAGATAAGGCAGGAAACTATGTCCTCCTAAAAGGTACCATAGACAATAAAGTAATTTCAGTATTAAATGTGTATGCACCCAATGGGATAGCATCCAAATTTTTAATGGAGAAGTTGAAGGAGTTACAGGAAGACATAGACAGCAAAACTCTACTATTGGGAGACCTCATCCTACCACTCTCAGATTTAGATAAATCTAACTATAAGAAAATAAAAACCTTTATAGTTATTTCTGTGAGACATTATATTTAGAATATTCTTAAAGAATTATGTAAACATCTCATTCACTTAAGCCACATTCCTTTTCTCTTAAATGTATGCATGCATGCCATCACCTTTACTGACATCATCAATTAAAATGGATCAAGTATTTAGCAGTTTTATTAGTATGCAAAGGAGAAAGAGTCAGGGCTTCCTTTACATTATCCAATTCCTTCTTTTTTCAGCCTCAGGCAGGCATGAGCTATGTATTCTCTTGTACATGTCCTAGAGTTAATAATTTTGTGAAAAATAACTCTCTGTCCAGGCTTAGCTTATCCTCAACAACCAGGAACAACTTTTATACTGGTTTGTGACAGAAGACTAGGAAAGACACATTGCCTTTCAGCCAGGTTTGTCTTTCCATTTTCCAGAAAACACACCATTATTTTCTACCCTGGCTCCTCAGTTTATGAGGCAAATTAGATTATAGAATTTTCTGTCATTTGAGCTTGCCTAGTTTCTCAAAATATGAAACATACCACATGGTTACATAAATACATACATATATATATATATATATTCACATAGAAAGGGTAAAAAAATACTTTATTCTTAATGTCTATTCAAATTTCTTAAGGTAAAGTTCTCTAATAAGATTTTGAAATTATATTTGTGAATTGCTATAATTTAGTTATTGAGCATTTGGGGCAATTAATCACCACATTAAACTGTACTATGTGCCTTATATTTTAATTATTTATGTTGAGTTCATTTAATGATTATGAATTAAGAAAAATTCTTAAGTTTTTCTGTTGAAAGATATCTGGTTTATTCCTGACAGAGAATCAGAACAAGCAACAATATTTCCTCATGTGTGTATTTTTGAAACTGGTGCAAAAGCAACTATGAGTATCAGCCATGCTGCCCAAATCCTTTTCTACAATGACACAAATGATGCTTTTCCCTTATTTTAATTTAAACATAAACTCTCTGAAAATAAAATTCACACAATAACCACTAAAAATCATATAGACATTAACGCTCTTGGTCTAATTTTTTGCCTTTTATTTTTAAACTAGAGGCCAAATTTAGAGTCCAAAACTTGTTGATTACTTATATCTACTTCGTAGTAACTTTTCTTTCTTTCTGATAATCACTGACCTGGTTTCAATTCTAAACTATTCTCTTTCATATTATGTATAGTTTTATAATTTTCCAGTAATTAGGGAAGAAAGAAGGAAGAAAGAGTGGAGAGAATATGAAAAGGTGAAGAGATACACAGGGAGTCACAATATGAAGAATCACTTTGTTTGGTACAGTAGATAAAGATCAGCATCTGGAATTGGGCCTGGATTTGAATTTTTACCTCTGCCAAATAATATTTGCAACAGTTAACCTCTCTAAATTTCAGTTTCCATATTTGCAAAATGGAAAGATTTTCTGGATGAATCTTAAATTTTCCTTATGGTCTAAAAATCTGATTGTTTTTATCTTTTCCAATGTTTGTAGAGAGCTTCCATATAAAATATTCTGTAGGATCAGCTATAAACTCTCCTGAAGTGATGAATGAATATAATAATCAACCAACATTTTAGGAAAAAAAATATTCTGTGATTTTTATTCTGAAATTAAACTACCCTCTAAAATAATAAAAAATATTGGGATAATTTTTAGGTCACCAGATAAGGTCACCAGAAAAGCAAAAGAGAATATTGGAAAGGCTAGCATAGTTCATTAGCTCTTCTCTAGGTTTGGGGATCCCAAAGAGATTATGTACTTTTTTGGGAGGCAGATAAAATCTATCTCTTTACTTAAATAATATGAATAATGATAATAGGGAGTCAGATGAAATAAGATCACAATCAGAAAAAAATAGACGATTAAAGAATGGGAGTCTCAGACCTTTTTTTTTTTTTTTTTTAGTTTTTTGCAAAGCAAATGGGGTTAAGTGGCTTGCCAAGACCACACAGCTACGTAATTATTAAGTGTCTGAGACGGGATTTGAATACAGGTACTCTTGACTCCAGGACTGGTGCTTTATCCACTGTGCCACCTAGCCGCCCCTCAGATCTTCTTAATACTACACCCAGCACTCCATATTCTGTCAACTAGTTAGAAATATTAGAATAAACATAAAATAAAGTAAAATGAAAAAAATGAGTTAGATAGTATAATTATCAAATAATAAAAAACATTAATTGATCGATATTTGCTAATCACTGATCTAGGAACTGAACATACAAAGTAAGAAGTAAAATCAGTCATTTCTCAAGGAGTTTTCATTCTATTTAAAACTATATACTACGTTCTTATTTATAATATATACTATATAGCCTCAAGTTAACATGGTGGGTGTCAGAAATACCTGAATCTAGATTTGGCTTCATACATTAGCAAACTGTGTCTCCTGGGAAGCTAATTTAATTCTGTTTGCCTCATGTTTTTCATTTGTAAAATGAGATGGAGAATAAAATGACAAACCCTTAAAATAGGATCATGAAAAGTCAGACATGACTGAAAAAACTGAATGAAAACAAGTATTATACTTTAGATCATATAATCTATACAGAATAAAATTCATAAATAAATAAGAAAGATAATGAAACTTGAAAAATGAATTTTCCCCCACTTAATAGTACTTGATTTTATTTTCCAAGCACATGTAAGCATAATTTTCATAGTTCATTTTGCAAGATTTTGAGTTCCAATTTTTTCTCCTTCCTTCACTTCTCTCCTGCCATTCCCCCAAACAGAAATTAATCTGATATAAATATACATGTACAATCATATAAAACATATTTCCACAGTAGCTATGTTGTGAAAGGGAAAAAAAGTTTGAGAAAGAAAAAAATCAAAAAGATGAAAATAGTATGCTTCAATCTGTACTCATAATCTATAATTCATTCTTTGGATGCAGATAGAATTTTATATCATAAGGTTTTTGGAATTATCTTGAATCACTGTATTACTGAGAACAGATAAATCTAGCATAGTTGTCATCACTTAATATTTCTCTTATTATGTACTGTTTTCCTGGTTCTACTCACTTCCCTCATTATCAGTTCATGTAAGTCTTTCCAGATTTTTCTGAAATTAATCTTCTCATAATTTCTTATATTACAATAGTATTACATTATATTAAAATGCCACAATTTGTTCATCCTTTCCTCAAATGATTAGATTCTAATTTCTTGCCACCACAAAAAAGAAGTGCTATATATATTTTGTGTACATTTGAATCATGACCTCCTTTCATAATATCTTTCAGATGCACAAATGGTAGTAATATTGACGGAACAAAGATATGCTCAGTTTTATAGTCATTTGAGCATAGTTCAAAATTGCTCTCCAGATTGTTCGAATCAATTCAAAATTCCACCAACAATGCATTAATGTTTGAATTTTTCTACAACATAAATATTTATCATTTTCCTCTTTTTGTCATATTTGCTAAGCTGATAGGTATAGATAGAGATTTTTTGATTTGCATTTCTTTAATCTATAATGATTTCAAGCGTTTTTTCATATAACTATAAATCATTTTAGTTTTTCCATTTGAAAACTGCCTTTTCATATTCTGCAGAATGATTTGTATGCTTATAGATTTGGATCAGTGCTTCTTATATTTATATAATGAGGTCTTTTTCAGAAACAAAGAAGTAAAAATTGTTTCCAAGCCTTCTTTTTCCTTATAATATTGATTGTATTTGTTTTGCTTATGAAAAAGTTATTTTTAATTTAATGTAATTAAAATTATCCATTTTGCATTTTATAATATTTTCTATTTCATGTTTGATCATAAATTCATCCTTCTAGATAGATGTGATAGGTAAACTATTTCTTGCTCTCCCAAATTTCACTTGGAATTTCTCTTTATGTCTAAAACATATACCCATTTTGACTTTATCTTGGTATAAAATGTGAGATAATGATCTCTGTCTACAATTTCTGAAATCCACTCCTACATTATTTAACCGTTTTTCCCAGAAGTTTTTGTCAAATACTGATTCTTTTACCAGAAACCGGAATTATTGGGTTTATCAAAGAGTAGATTTTAGACATTTTCTATGTCTTGAAGCTATTCCACTTAATTTCTTATCCAGTATCAAATAATTTTGATAATTGCTGCTTTATAATATTTTTAGATCTGGCACAACTAGGCAAAGATTCTTTGCACTTTTCCCACTAATTTCCTTGACATTTTTGATCTCTTGACCTTCCATATGAATTTAGCTATTATTTTTCTAGTTTTCTAAAATAATTTTTAGTAGTGAATTTTTGTATCCAAAGCAAATCGAAAAATTTCCATCTCCTATTCCACAGTTATGGAAAGTTATTGTTTTGCTAACATTTTCATTTTAACTCTCTTATTTAGTAGATATTAAAATATCATCTTGCATATGAAAATATTTATATTTGAAAAAATTGAATAGAATGAAATTGAGTTAATTAGAAGAATCAGGAGTATAATATCTTTGATAACGTATTTTTTGTTGCTTCAACAAAAATGTCAAATAAAAACTGAAAAATAAAATAAATATTATAGAAAATCTTGGAAAATATGTGTCTCAAAGATATTATCTAGTCAAGGTTATTTACTGATAGAGTCATGAACATGAAATCTACAGCCTGTCTTGTGTCTTATTAAAGTGCTATTTATCTCAGAAAGATTGCCAAAAAGTATTCTAATCTAATTGATAGACATAGGCTGATCACAAGCATTCCAATGACGAGATTAAACCCCCTAACTACTTTTAAATGAAAAAAGTCATAATTGTAGTTAACTTCCTTGCTATTGTTGTTGTTGTTGTTTTCCCTAACTTATTAGTCATTTGAAAAGAGTTTTTCTTCCTTCATTGTTTCTAAGGGTGGTATTGGTCAATGTAGTTTTTCCATTTTCCTCATTATTATTTCTATTTGTAATTTACCCTCTATAGTGTGCCATATGTTTTATGCATCTTCTTTGACCTTGAGGTTTCCAGCCTTTACTGAACACTAATAATGCAGGCTGAAGAGCCTTTTTATCACTATATGTGCTGAGGAAATGAAGCCAAAAGGAAAGATTTGGTAGTTGAATTGAAAACATGAACTTATTTGAAGGAAATTCATGGAAAATGCTCGTGGGATTAATTTTTCTGCTCCTTCTCATATCTGAGTAAGAGAGGAGATCATTTAATTCCAAAATATGCCTAGTTGTCCATTTTTGTAATGAACTATTTGTATTTTGTTTTCTTATTGTTGATTTGTTTTCCATTAATTCAGTTAACAAAGGTAGCTTGATGACACAGTTGATAAAATGCTAGGCTTGAATTCAGAAAGTCCTAAGTTCAAATATCAATGTATATTTACTATGTGACTCTTCACAACTTCATTTAAATCTCTATTTTCCTCAGTTTCCTCATTTGTAAAATGAGGGTAATAAAATGTGAAAAACAAAATGAGGATAATGACATTCAATACTTGTTATGAGGATCAAATTAGTTATTAACTGTAATGCATTAAGCTCTACATCTGACAATTAGCAAAGTAATAAAGGCTATTATTGTTGTTTTTAGCAATGATAATAATATTCCTCTTTTAATGAAATATTAAAAATTATTATTATGCATGTATTTATGCCATTTTCTTGGTCACTGAGAATCATGTTCCTGTTCTTTGTTTTTTGCGCTATTCCACCCATCCCAAGTTTAATATCTACTGCTCATAAAAAGCTTCAGAATACTTTGAATACTTTGGCAGCAATATTATAAACAGATGTCAGTCACTCATAGAAGTCTGAGCTGTTAACTTACTTTTATCTTTTATATTGACTTCAAATACTAGTGTTTACAAGACAAAATTCCCTTCACCTCCATTTTAGATAGTTACCTGCCTCTAATTTTGAGGAATTTTGATAGCAAATCTGCAAAAGTAGTTCTTGAAAAATTAATCATATTTTTCTTCTCTTTTCTGAGATTTCTTGCTCTCTGCAAATTAAGTAAAATACAATTTTCTTTTGAAAATATAATCTCCCCCACTTGTTTAGATTCCACTCAAAACAGTGAAAGGGCCAAAGGTAATCAGTGTACTTTCTAGTCACTTCTCCCACCCCACCTCTCCCTAGTGATGTATCTGTACTGCACAAACTTAATAGACTTCACTTTTCAGAGCTGTCATTTCATCATATTTCACTGCCAGAAACATTGTTAAATGAGGTCAGACAAGTTTCCTTTATTGAACTAGCTCCCAATAAAGCCACAATTTTATTAATACAATACAAGGCCCTTAAAACCTTTGGTTCTAACTCCTGGCAGCTCAACAAAAGTAATAGAGGGACTGAGGTGATGAAAGCTGTCAGCTAAGACCTTTGTGATACAAGTCACTTCTTGAACTATGCTTCTTCTAGGTGAGGTAAGGCTGAGAAATGTGTGAGAAAGGTATCCTCAGGCAAAGAAAAGAAAAGTTCAGAAAATACATAGAATATGGAGAAATGGAGAAAACAAATGATTTGAAATGATTTGCTTTGTGATGTAGAATCACTGGCGTGATTCATCTGTAATTTTCTTTTTGAATTTCTTAGTTCAAAAGTAAGTAGCCATCAAAATATTTCAGATGAGGACTTGAGTTGCTATCTATCAAATCATACCAATTGAGGTTGGAATAAATATCTAATAATTTTCATTTATTATTTAAATCTCAAAGGAAAATATATATATTTTGCTCAATGACGCTGTCAGCAGTTTAAGTTTTCTGTAAGCATAAAATCATCAGACAGGACTATAACTATAAATCACTAGTTTTCTAGGAAGCATAATATATAATATTGAATATTATAAAACAAACTATTTCACTGCTTCAATAAATCTATGGATCTCATATCATTGTCCACTGATAGTTTTCTTATGTGAATCTTATGAATGTTTTCAAATAAATCTTCAAGAAATAATCCAACTTCTATGAGAACATGCTTTGTCTCCTAATCAATATAGATAAAATGCTGATTTTTTAAACTTTCAATGATGTGCATTAGTTTTCATTTAAAAAAAAGTCAAAAACTGAAGAATTAAAGATATTTACTTAAAAAAACAATGTAAGTAAAGTAATACACATAATATTGTAATTTAATTGTTAAATGAAGAACGATTTAAAATCTTGGAAATTGTTATAAACAATATTGACTTTGAAGAAGGTATAAAGATGTTCATCTGTCTCTTTTCCTTAAAACAGATGTCAAACAATGGGTCTGGGATATTGTAGATGTTGTAACATGGAAGGTTAAAAATTTCCCAAAGTCTTGAACAAATATCTGGAGTATTTTTTTTAATAGATATAAAAATTTTAGATAACATTACTTTTTAAAACTAAATTAATACTGACCCAAATGTTTGATAAGTTTGATACCACTGCTCTAAATAATAATGGTCACTATGTCAGTCAATGGTCTAATGTTTTTTATATTGGGGTTTTTATTGTGGGGTGGTAGGATTTGAATCATTTGTATTATATATGAAAATAACATATGCCAATATATATATATATATGTGTGTGTGTGTGTGTGTGTGTGTGTGTAAAATTCATCAAAATAATTTTTAAATCTTCAATTATAAAATCCTAAGAATTAGTAGGTAGCATGCCTGTTTGGTTTAGCACTATTTTTTTAAAAAAAATAATAGTTTCTTTTTTTGGTTTTGGTTTTGGTTTTTGTTGTGGTCTGACCTTCTATAACTTTACTGATTGACATCCGAATAATATTATTAATTGATGTTATACAAAAAGCTCCATATCCATACACACACACACATATTATATATATATATATATACACACACACACACAGAAGTATATAATCAGATCAGAGCCAATTCTACCAAAATGCTTGCTTTTAAATGCAAATTTTTAAAATGTGGCTGATATATATAAGGAATAATGGAAATTATTTTGCCACATTTCCTCTTGAGAATTAGTCTGGGAGGGACTTCTGGGATGGAACCAAGATAGATGAGAATTAGTCAGAGAGCACAAGAAATCCAGCTTTGCCAATCTGGAATCTGTGGAAACCAGGATGCAGGTCTAGCATTGCTTTCAGAACCCAGGTATCATCATCATCATTTATTGTGGCAGTTATCATTTCTAAGGGGTAATTAAGAGTTAAAGTCAATGGAATGCTGGACCTGGAGTCAGAAACATTCATATTCCTGAGTTCAAATCAGACATTAAATAGTTATTTTCTGTATAATCCTGATTAAGTCACTTAACTTTCTTTGCCTCAACCTATCTGATAATCTATCTGTGTGTCATTTTATCTATTTATCTATTTAACTTTGCATCTTTCTATTAATCTTCAAATGTAAATTTGATCATTGATAATTTGCATTCTTTGTTTTTCATCTACACTCTGATATTAAAAAATCTCATTTTCCTTCCATGTGACAGTCCTTCAGATACTTAAAGGCAGATAAAATGCCCCCTCCAAGTTTGATGTTTTGTTAGACTAAAATATTTAAACAACTTTCATAAGGTATGAACTAGAAGCCATTCATTGTCTTTTTTTAGTCTACTGTGAAACCTTATTAACTTGTCAATTTTTATTCTGATCATTTATTTCCTTTTTTATTGATACTTATTTTTTCAAATACATATCAAAGTTGTTCAACATTCATCAATATGTAGATGTATATTTTTAAGTTGCAAAATTTCCTTCCACCCATCCTTTTCACCCTCCTTCCTTCAGCAGGAAACACTCAGGTTAATATTGTACATACACATTTGTCTCAAACATGTTTACATATTAGTCATTTTTGGTATGAGAAATTAGATTTAAGGGAAATAAATACATAAGAAATATTTTTAAAAACTGAATGTAGTTTTCTTCAGATTATGAAGGCTTTTTCTGTTTGTTTTATTTTGTTTTAGATTTGTTTTATTTTCCCCCTCTGGATAGGGATAGCATTGTCCATAGCCAGTTCAAGAGGATTGTCCTAGCTCTCTGAACTGCTGAGAGCTGCTGCATCCATCAAGATTGATCATCTCATAATGTTGTTGTTAATGTGTTTATTGTTCTCTCAGTATATAAGGCTTATCATCAGATTTTGTAATTGTGTGCTTTTTCTAGAGTCTAATCATTTATGATTTCCTATAGAACAATAGAATTCCATAATATTCATAGATCATAACTTGTTTAGCCATTCCCCAATTAATGGATGTCCCCTCAGTTTCTAATTCTTTGCCACCACAAAAAGAATTGCTATGAATATATTGGAACATGTGGGACGTTTTCCATTTTTTATGATTTCTTTTGGATATAGACCTATAATTGGAATTGCTTGGTTAAGGGGTATGATCATTTTTATTGCTCTTTGGACATAGTTCCATATTGCTCTCCAGAAAGGTTGAATTCATTCACAACTGCGTCAGTAGTGCATCAATCGCCCAATCCTCCCTCAACCTCTCCAACATTAATCCTTTTCCCTTTTAGTCATCTTAGTCAGTCTGAAAGGTGTGAGGCGATATCTGAGAGTTGTTTTAATTTGCATTTCTCTAATCAATAATGATTTGAAATATTTTTATATGACTATATATAATTTTAGTTTCTGCATTTGAAAACTGTCTATTCATATCCTTTGATCATTTAGCAATTAAGGATGTTAATTCATTTTCAATAGTGTCTGACTACATTATAATTGTTATGTTATGACAGATGATAGAATATGAGTGACAATTAGTGGTAGAATGCCCATTAGGTTTATGTACATTTTTACATGCAATTAGACAATAACTGAACATCAAATCTAAAATTCATCCTACAAAACTTAAAAATCTAATCTGATTTTAAGGATGATGAACTGACCATTAAAGTTTAAGTGACTCATCCCCAGAGAACGACAATTCTTAAGTATAAAAGCTTTGAAATAACTTAGGACTTTAGAATGCAAGTCTAGTACCTTTCTACATAGTTTTATAGATATAGATCTGAATTGGAAAAATTCATACTAGTCAAACTATTCAAAGATAATCAAAATATAGTATCTACTTTACATAAAAAACTTTGTGTAAACCATTCATACTATAACTATGACATATTAAAATAAAACAGTAAAACTAGCTTTCTGATTTTATCCAATGTTTACTATTTGGTAACAGAATTCTGGAACTCTTCCAGAGAGCAGTACTGAAATAGTAGGAGAGGTTGAATGTATTTTATGGATGAAAGATTTTAAAGTAAAAAAAAGGAAACAGTGCATAGAATGTATAAATAGATTCAGTCATGCTATGAATTTGTAACCCTAGTTTACTGAAGCAAAGCATAGATTAGAAGTGCTTTTTTTCTGTATTACCCTGGGTCATCTGATGGCCAATAAATTATGTCATGGTTATGTTAAAAAAAAATCATAAGCACAGTGGAAAGGTAAAACTGAACTTCCAAGCAAAATACCTGAATAGGAGCTCATAGACACTAAATAGTAAAGACTGACTGGTTAACTTGCTTTCAGGCACTTAACCAAATATAATAATTATATAGGATATAAAGAGTTTCTGAAAAATGCACCTAGAAAAATTAAGTCAAAAGCTACCAAAGGTGGTATGTAAAAATACATGGGTTTAAGGCAAAGAAAGTTGTTTAAGAGGTCAGGAGAAAGGAAGAAGTTTGTTTGATAGCTTTTTTCTGATTGTGTTTGTGTGGGCATGTATTTGCCATTAGAGTCAGCTCCTCCTCTAAATAAGGAAACTCCTTCCTCTTTTAGAAAATTTGTATTTACAACTTTGGGACTGAAATACAGTACAAAATTCTTCCCCTTCGGTTCCTCTATGCACATTTTGATCTGGCATTATCCATATGAGATAGTCTGCTATTCTGTTAACACCATGTGGATGAAAGAATAGAAGTAAAGAGTGAGAAGTCTTTTTTATTAGATAAATATTTCATTTGTTTTCCAATTATATGCAATAGTAGTTTCTACCTATCACTTTTGTAAGGCTTTTTCATTTTATCATTTTCCCACCACCCTGCCTTCCCTTTCCCCATCCATGTTATATATTCATCAACACTGAATGTGTTGATAGAAAAAAACATATACTTGAAGTAGAAATAAAATATTAGAGACAGCAAAATTTTGTAGTTTTTAAGACAACTTTTATTTAAATTGAAGGAAATAGTCTTTTTTCTTTGTTTAAACTCCATAATTTTTCTCTGGATATATATGATATTCTCCATCACAGATCCCCTAAAATTGTCCCTTATTATTGCACTGATGGAGTGAGCAGGTCCAACAAGTTTGATCATCACCACCATATTGCTGTTAGGGTGTTCAGTGTTCTTCTGGTTTTACTCATCAAAAGTGAGAAGTTTTGTCAGGACAAAGAGTAATTGACTTTTGACAGCTTGTGACTGCTGAGTCTTCCACTGAAGTGAAATATCTGCATAAGTAGAATGGGAAGACATATTAAATTAGCCACAGTGGAGATTAAACCAAGGCATCTGCTTTTACAAGTCACATCAATGACTGGAGAACAAGGAGAGATTAAATTGTCTGAAATTGTTACCTCAGCCACTAGTGTGACCAAGCATGAAATCTTAAACTAATATGAAACACTTTCCATTTTCTTTTCCCACAATTTTTATCCTAACAAATCAATGATAAAACATGGTTTAATTCAGACAATTTTCTCAAATAACCAGGATGAAATCTAGAATTAAATTGCCTTCCATAACTTTAAAATTGAAAATAGTAAGATATTTATTGTCCCAAATACTATATTTTGAATCCTGCCTACTAAAGATGATGAAAACTGCTCCTATTCATCCTGTAGGAGAGGAAATAGATCAGAAGATGTATGCAAGCATTCATTGTAGACATTGGGGAATAGTAGAGTTTAGGGGGAAGACAGATGCATCCCTAGGAAGTGAAGTGAAATCTATCATGGTAATACTACCCAATGAACAGTTATAGTTTACATTCTTTTGTCAGTTATTGACTAATTGCTTTTCTGAGAATTTGTGGAAGTAGTATATATATATATATATATATATATATATATATATATATAGGCAATACTATTGCCATGATACCACCTAATTTCTTATGAATCACCTCCCAAGTGTGCAGGCAGCCTGCCTCACTGACACATAGGTAATTTGGTGGCATAGAAATTATGGAAATTAATTGTCCCTAGATTTGAGAAATTGCATTGCTTACTAATCTCAAATTTTATTGCCTCCCTCTAAAAAACTTTCCAAATTTTTATGAGGAACATGCTAGTTAAATGTAGAAATTGCTGAGCTTGATCTTTGATGAAATCTATTTCTAGTAGAGGACACGACAAAAAAAATGAAAGTAGGTAAGTTCCCTTCTAAACAATTAATGAAAGAGCTGATGTTTTCATTTTATCCATGAGGAAATCATTTTAAGAAGTATGTGACATCACAAAAATAATGATTTGATCCCGAGTCTTCTTTCCTAAGATCAGTATTCATTAAAGTATACCATATCTGATATAGGCCAAAAATCAACATCATCTGTGAAGATTTCCCTGATCTAGAGATTGGTGATATTGTTTAAGTTCTGCCCAAATGAGAATCATTCCTCTGTACTACACAAATACCACTTGCTATTAGTTCACCAAAAGCTATTTAGACTCAATGATTTAGCACCTAGATCATCCTCTTGAATTCAAATTATCAGATTTATTTTTTTCTTTTTCCAATGTTCATTTATTTTAATAAATCTTACTACATTTGTCAAACTTCTACTCACCATTCCTTCTATCTCCTTACTTGAAATTATACCTGGATTTGCACTAAGTATATTATATCCCTGTTCTTCTTTCCTCTTTATAACTGTTGACAAGAATTACTAGAGACATCTGATCAAGTTTTCTTCAGAAAACATTCAAGGAACATAAACTTAGCTATTGATCTATAATAACTCAATTATCCTATTTTTTTATTGAGACAATGTCTAATTTTCTTTTTAAAATTGATTTATTTTGAATTTTGCATATTTCCCCTAATCTCTGTTTCCCTCCCCCCATCCCCCAACAGAAGGCAGTCTGTTAGTCTTTAAATTGTTTGCATGGTATACAATGATCTAAGTTGATTATGATGAGAGAAAAATCATATCTTTAAGGAAGAAAAATAGAGTATAAGAGACAGCAAAATTACATAATAATATAACAATTTTTTCTTTAATTAAAGGCAATAGTCTATGGTCTTTTTTTTTTCAAACTCCAAACTTCTTTCTCTGGATACAGATGGTATTCTCCATTGCAGATACCTCAAAATTGTGCCTGATTGTTGCCTTTATGAAATGTGCAAGTCAATTAAGATTGATCATCAACTCCATGTTACTGTTATGGTGTAAACTGTTCTAGTGGTGCTGTTCATCTCACTCAGCATCAATTCATGTAAATCCTTCCAGACTTCTCTGAGTTCCCATTCCTCTTGGTTTCTACTAGAACAATAGTGTTCCATAAAATACATATACCACAATTTATTAAGCTATTCCCCAATTGATGAACATATACTCAATTTCCAATTCTTTGTGACCACAAACAGGGCTGCTATGAATATTTTTGTACAAATGATGTTTTTATCCTTTGTCATAATCTCTTTGGGGTTTAGACCCAGTAGCGGTATTGTTAGATCAAAGGGTATGCACATTTTTATTGCTCTTTGGGCATAATTCCAAATTGTTCTCCAGAAAGTTTGTATGAGTTCAAAGCTCAACCAACTATGTATTAGTGTCCCAGGTTTCCCATATCCCTTCCAACATTAATTGTTGTCCTTTCTGGTCATATTTTCCAGTATGAGATGTATGAGGTGGTACCTCAGAAAAGTTTTAACTTGCATTTGTCTAAGAAATAGTTATTTAAAGCAATTTTTCATATGACTATGGATTGCTTTGATTTCCTCATTTGTAAATTGCTTTTGCATATCCATTTACCATTTCTCAAATGGGGAATGGCATGTTTTGTTTTGTTTTGTTTTAATTTGACTTCATTCTCTGTATATTTTAAAAATGAATCCTTTGTCAGAAAGTGGTTTCCCAATTTACTACATTTCTTTTGATCTTCGTTACAGTGGTTTTGACTGTGCAAAAACTTTTTAAATTAATAAGATCAAAATTATCCAGTTTTTTTAATGATGTTCTCTTTCTTTTCCTTGCTCATAAATTGCTTCCCTTTCCAAACATCTGACAGGTAAACTATTACTTGATGTCCTAGTTTGCTTATAATATTGGTTGTTAAGTCTAAATCCTATATCCATTTTGATCTTATCTTGGTATAGGGTGTAAGGTTTTGGTCTAATCCAAGTTTCTGCCATACTAATTTCCAATTTTGCCAACTTTTTTTTTTTACTGAAGGGTGAGTTTTTATCCCAATATCAGGACTCTTTGAGTTTATCAAACAGCAGTTTAGTATAATCATTTCCTGATATTGCACCTTGTCTGTTCCACTGCTCCTCCACTCTATTTGCTAGCCAATACCACAGAGTTTTAATGATTAATGATGTATAATATAATTTTTATCTGGTAGGGTTAAACCACCTCTTTTACACTTTTTTAAATTTAAATCCCTGGAAATTCAAAACTTTATATTTCTCCATATGAATTTACTTACAAGTTTTTCAAACTCATTAAAGCACCTTTTTGGAATATTTAATGTTAGGACACCAATTCAGTAGTTTAATTTCTCTAGGTGTATGATCATGTCATTTGCAAAGAGTGAGAGTTTTGTCTCTTCCTTCCCAGTTCTAATTCTGTCAATTTCTTTTTTGTCTCTTATTACTGAAGCTAACATTTCTAATATAATATTGAATAATAGTTGTGATAATGGGTATCCTTGCTTCCCCCAGATCTTATTTGGAAGATCTCTAGCCTATCCTCAACTGCATAGAATGCTTCTTGATGGTTTCAGATAGATACTGCTAATTATTCTAAAGAACATTCCATTTCTTCCCACACTGTCTAGTGTTTTTAGTAGGAATGGGTGCTGTATTTTTGTCAAAAGCTTTTTCAGCATCTATTGATATAATAATATGATTTCCTAATGTTGAGCCAACTCTGTATTCCTGGGTTAAACCCTACTTGTACATAATGTATTATACTAGAAACTTTTACCTTTACTCTATGTATCTCTATTCTTCAAAAAAGTTTCTCTTAAGCAGCTTATTGTAAGATTTTGGTTTTTAATCCACTCTGTTATTCACTTATGTTTTAAGGGAGACTTCACCCCATTCACATTCAAAGTTATTATTACTAACTCTTTATTGCCCTTCATTTTATCTTCCCTCTCTGAATTTTTCCCTTTTTTCCCTTTATCCACATTCCCCAGTATTTTGTTTCTGACTATCACCACCTTTGGTATGTTTGCCCTCCTATATCCAACCCCCTTCCCCTTTTTCCCCTTTCCCTTTGCCCCTTTTTCCTTCCCTTCCTTTTGATGGTTCCCCTTCCCCCCCTCCCCTTTCCACCTTTTAATACTTGAAAGATAAAAAAAGTTTCTTAACCTAAGTGAGTGCATGTATGTTAACTTTAATCCAAATCTGATGTGTGTAAGATTCAGGTGATTCTCACATCCTCTCTTCTTACCCTCTATTGCAATAGGTCCTTTGTACCCCTTAATGTATTGAGATTTACCCTATTCTGTCTCTTTCATCCTCCCATCTCTTTACTGTCACCTGTTTTAAGGGGGTATTGTGTTTAAATTATTCTATCTGAGTCATAGAAAATTCATGAATGTCCATCATTTCTGGCTAAGTATATTCTCTCTAATAGAGGTAAAATGCTCCAGAGTTATTAGAGCCTTTCTCCTAGGTATGGATAAAGTCAGATTCATCTTATTGGATAGCAGTTTCTTGGATAACTCATGATTGTCCATCACTTCTCACTAAGTATATCCTCTCTAATAGAGTTACAATTCTCAAGAGTTATTAAAGTCTTTTTCTCAGGTAGGGATATAGCCAGTGTTATCTTTTTGGATAGCAATTTTTTTAACCTTTTTTATACCTTTTCTTGTGTCTCTTGTGTCTCCTGTTGGAAGTTCAAATTTTCTATTCAACTCTGGTCTTTTCATCAGGAAGTTGGAAGTCCCCTATGTTGTTAAACGTCTGTCTATCTTTTCCCCTGGAAGAGAAAACTCAGTTTTGCCAGAAAGTGAATTTGTGGATACATTCTAAACTCCATTGCTTTTTGGAATATCTCATTCCAGGTACTTTGATCCCTTAATGTTGATGCAGCCAGGTCCTGTGTAATCCTTACTGTGGCTCCTTGGTATCTAAATTGTTTCTTTCTGGCTGCTTGCAGGATTTTCTCTTTTATCTGATTGTTCTGGAATTTGGCTACAATATTCCTTAGTGTTTTCATTTTGTTATCCTTTTCTGGAGGCAATTGATGTATTCTTTCAATATCTATTTTGCCATCTATTTCCTTGTTGTCAGGGCAATTTTCCATCATTAAATCATGTAATACTAAGTCCAGACTTTTTTTTCCCTTCAATATTTTCAGGACAACCAATGATTCTTAAATTGTCCCTCCTACTTCTATCCTCTATGTCCATAGTTTTGCCGAATAGGTATTTCACATTTTCTTCTATTTTTTGATGTTTTGGTTTTGTTTTACAGATTCTTGATGTCTCCTAAAGTCATTAGTTTCCACAGCCTCCATTCTTAATTTTTTTAGAGAAGAATTTTATTAATTTATTTTCTGCAACTCCTTTTCCAATTGGTCAATTCTATTTTTTCAAAGTGCTTTCCTTTTGACAAACTGAGGTTTTGAGAGTATTATTTTCTTTTTATATTGGTCCAATTGCATTTTCCAAGGATTTTGTTTCTCCTTGCAAGGTATTAATTTTCTCTCCAAAGTTTTCCAATTGATTTTTAAACTCCTTCCTGATTTCTTTAAGAAAGTCTTTCCGGGCTGAAAAACAAATTTTATTCCCTTCAGAGGTTCTAGATCTCTCTGAGTTAGGGTCTTTACTTTTTCAAAATTTTTCTGTGGACCTCCTTTTTCACTGCCCTTTCTTTATTTTCCTAAGATCTTGTGCCAGCAGTTTCGTGTTGAGGATCCTAGAGGATTTACACCTTGAGTTTAATTACTCCAAGTTGGTTGGCCAGTAGGGAGAGCTAGGGGCTTTGCTTACTGAGTTTAATAATGAAATGTAGGCTGGCCAGTAGGGGGTGCTGATTGCTTTCTCTGGAGTGTTTGTGACCTTGCTTTGAGGCCCTTTCCCTTGGCCTGGAGGATGTGGGTGGTGCTGCTGGATACTCTTATCCTGGAACAATGTCTGCTATGCCCTGAGGCAAGGTAATTGTTCTTACTAGTCAGCTGAGAGATTTCTGCTGACAATGCCTGAACCTAGGAGTGGAGTGGGTTCTTACTGTGTTTGTTCTGGGAAGAGGACTCTATTGAAGTGAAAGTATGAAGTCTGAGGTCCTCCAGACCAGTGGAGCCTAGCAGATCGATGTCTGCAAGTCTCCATGCTGGAACTTGCTCTCCAGCCCTGTTGGAGTTCCCCAGACCATCAGTCCCACAGTCAAATCCTCCACACCCCAGTTGGTTTTTTGGACCTGGGCTACCACAGTCAATGCCTCTGTGGCTGATCCTAGGCTAGTCCTGCTCTCACACCTCCCAGCAGGGTCTCCTCTTCTTAGTGCCCAGCTCATCCATGATACATGAAACCTTGAGGTAGATGTACTCCTCCTAGTTTCTTTTTCTGAGTTTTGTCAATCAAATTTCTGTTAAGAGTTTTGTTTCAAAGGGCGGCTAGGTGGCATAGTGGACATGACTGTAGGAAACTTGGAGACCTTGGAGAGTGGTGGGAGCAAGATCCAGCTTTAGCTGTGGATACTTTGGCTGGGGCAGAAGAACTACAGAAGGGTGAGTTGCAGCATAGAGTTTCAGAACATGCCTGGAGAACAACCAGCTGTGTCATGGACCAGAACTTCATACTTTCTGTGGAGCCCTTTGCCCAGAACAAACAATAAACACCCCCCCCCCCCCCCAGGGAAACAGGACTCACTCAACAGAAAGAGATTAACTCCCTTCCCCAGGGCCCATTCCACTTTTCAACTCAGACCCTGCAGCTGAGGATCTCACTCCAGAGAAAGCAACCTACTGCCTGGCCCTTGGAATTAGTAAGCCAAGTTAACAAAGCCTCTAGGATCCTCAAAAGAAAACCTCTGATAGCCAGCTCCCCTTCCCCCAACACAAGAAGGAAAAAAGACCAGAGAAAAGGGGGGGGGGGGGCATGGAGAAATACTTAGAAGAGAAAGATTCTAACCCAGAGAGATCTAACACTGCTGAGGAGAATATGAATTGGTCACCAGTCCAGAAAGACTTCCTTGAAGAAATCAGGAAGGAGTTTAAAAATCAGTCGGAAAAATTGTGAAAAGAAAGTCAAGAGAAAAATTAACACATTGTAAGAGAAAACTAACATCATGCAACAAGAAAACAAATCCTTAGAAAAAACAACTGGACAAATACAAAATGAGAATAACACTCAGATCTTCATTGGGCAAATGCAAAAAAATTGATTCTCTCAAATCCTCAATTGGACAAGTGAAAAAGGCAAAATGATTCTCTCATATCCTCAAATGGGAAAATGCAAAAAGGAAATGATTCTCTCAAAACTATACTTGGGCAAATAGAAAAGTCCTTAAAAATAGAATTAACCAACTGGAAAAGGAGTTGCAAAACATAAATGAAGAAAAATATTCTCTTCTAAAAAGAAGAATGGAATTGGTGGAAATAATAACTTCATGAGACAACAAGATTGTGTTAAACAAAAACAAAAGATTGAAAAAAATAGAAAAAAATGTAAAATACCTCATCAGCAAAACCACTAAGCATGAGAACCCATCATGAATGGACAAACTGAGAATAATTGGCATTCCTGAAAACATTGAAGGGAAAAATAGCCTGGACTTATTATTACAGGATTTATTGATGGAAAATTGCCCTGGTATCATGGAACCAGAGGGGAAAATAGTTATGGAAAGTATATATCGATGCCCTCCAGAAAGAGATCTTAAAATGAAAAGACCAAGGAACCTTTTGTCCAAATTCCAGGACTATCAGATAAAAGAAAAAATCCTACAAGAAGCCAGAAAGAAAAAATTAAGCACCAAGGAGTCACAGTAAGGATTAAGCAGGACCCAGCCACAGCATCATTAAAGGATAGAAGATATTCTGAAGAGCAAGGGAGCTTGGAGTACTGCCAATAATTCACTATTAGGCAAAGCGGAACCTTCTCTTCCAGTTAAAAAGATGGACATTTAATGAAATGGGAGATTTCCAAGATTTCACAATGAAAAGACCAGAACTAAATAAAAATTTGGACATCAAACAGGAGGCTCAAGAGACACATGAAAAGGTTACAAAAAATCTACTATAGAATAAGATGAAACAGGTTATATACCCACTTGGGAGAAAGAGTCTCATAACTCTTGAGAATTGTAATTCTATTAGAATATACATAGCCAGAAGTGATGGACACTCATAACTTTTCTGTGATTCAGATAGAATGATTTAAAAACTATACTTCCATAAAAAGGCAGGTAGTAAGCAAAAGGGAGTTTGTAGGGAGACTGAATGGGGTAAATCTCAATAGATCAAGAGGTACAAAAGACCTATTGTTATGGAGGGGAAGAAGGGAGGAGGTGAGAACCACCTGAATCGTAATCTCATCAGACATGGTAGAAAGTTAACTTAGACACAATCAAGTTAAGAAACTTCTCTTACCTTTCAAGCAGTAAATGGGGTAAAGGGGAAAAGGAGAAGGCGGATAGGGAGGGGGAGATAAAGGGGAACTAACAGAAGGAAGGGAAGAAGGGGAAAATGGAAATGGGTAAAAAGGGGAAGGGAGTTGATATAAGAGGGCAAAGACACTGAAGGTGATGGTATTCAGAAACAAAACACTTTGGAATATGGGAAAAAAGGGATAAAAGGTGAAAAATAAAAATAGAAGGAAGATAGTTTGGAGGGCAATAAAAAGTTAGTAATTATAATTTTGAATGTGAATGGGATGAATTCTCCCTTAAAACATAAGCGAATAACAGAGTGGATTAAAAACTAGAATCCTACAATATGCTGCTTACAAGAAACTCATTTAAAGCAGACAAATACATATAAAGTAAAAGTAAAGGTTTGGAGCTAAATATATTTTATTTCAGTTGAAATGAAAAAAGCAGGGGTAGCAATCCTTATCTCAGACAAAGCAGCTGTAACAATAGATAGCATTAAAAGAGATAATGAAGGAAACTATATCCTTCTAAAAGGTACCATAGACAATAAAGTAATCTCAATACTAAATATGTATGCAACCAATGGGACATATCATACAAATTCTTGGAGGAGAAGTTGAAAAAGCTACATAAATGCATAGACAGCAAAACTACTAGTGGGAGACCTCAACCTCCTGCTCTCAGATTTAGATAAATCATATTATAAAATAAACAAGAAGGAAGTTAAGGTTTTAAAATAGATTGTTAGAAAATCTAGAAATGATAGACTTATAGAGGAAATTGAATGGGGATAGAAAGTAATATACTTTTTTTTCTGCAGTACATGGCACATACACAAAAACTGACCATGTACTAGGACATATAAACCTAATGATCAGTTGCAGAAAGACAGAAATAGTGAATACATCTTTCTCAGATCATAATGCAATAAAAATTATATGCAATACTGGGCCAGGGACATTCAGACCCAGAAGTGATAGGAAACTAAATAACCTCATTTAACAAAGTGAGTGGATGAAACAATTATATAAAGCATTAATTATTTCATCCTATATAATGACAATAATGATGTAACCTTTTAAAACCTATGGGATACACTCAAGGTGGCTGTCAGGGAATACATTATAGCTTTAAATGCTTACATGAATAAATTGCAGAAAGAAGACACCAATGAAATTAATATTCAACTAAAAGAAATTAGAGAAAGAACAAATTAAACCCCCCAATTAAATACCAAATTAGAAATTTTGATAATTAAAGGAGATATTAATAAAATAAAAACCAAGAAAACTATTGAACTAACAAATAAAACTCTGCTTAATTTGATTAGAAAAAGAAAGAAGTAAACCAAATTGCTAGTATCATAAATCAAAAATCAAATCACCACTAATGAGGAAGAAATTAATGTAATAATTCAAAATTATTTTGCCCAACTCTATGCCAATAAATTTGCCAAAGTAAGTGAAATGGATGAATATTTGCAAAAATATAAATTGCCTAGATTAAATGAAGAGGAAATTAAAAACCTAAATAACTCTAGCACAGAAAAAGAAATTCAACAAGCCATTATTGAACTCCCTAAGAACAAATCTCCAGGGACAGATGGATTCACAAGTGAATTCTATCCAAAATTTAAAAAACAATTGGTTCTAATTCTATATAAACTCTTTGGAAAAATACGTGAAGAGGGAATTTGACTAACCCTTTCTATGACACCAATATGCTGCTGAAACCTAAACCAGGAAGAATTAAAGCAGAGAAAGAAAATTATAGACCTATCTTGCTGATGAATATAGATGCTGATGAATATAGATGCTGATGAATATAGATGCAAAAATCTTAAATAAAATCTTAGCAAAAGGATTACAAGTGACCACTAAGAATAATACATTATGATCAAGTAGGATTTATACCAGGAATGAAGGGTTGGTTCAATATTCTTAAAACTGGTAGAATTATTAATTATATCATTAATATACCTATCAGAAATCATGTGATATTTCAATAGATGCTGAAAAAAGCTTTTCATAAAATACAGCACCCATTCCTGAGAGACTGTAGGAATAAATGGAAGGTTCATTAGAATCATAAGTAGTATCTATCTGAAACCATCAACAAGCATTATATTCAATGGGGATAAGCTTGGGGCATTCCCAATAAAATCAGTAGTGAAACAAGGATGCCCATTATCACCACCACTGCTATTCATTATTGTATTAGAAATGTTTGCTTCAACAATAAGAGAAGAAAAAAATGAAGGAATTAGAATAGGAAGGAGGAGACAAAACTCGTACTCTTTGCAGATGACATGATGGTATACCTAGAGAACCCCAAAAAGTCATATAAAAACTTCTAGAAATAATTAGCAACTTTAGCAAAGTAGTAGGATATAAAATAAACCCTCATAAATCCTCAACATTCATATATATATATATATATATATGTATATATACATATATATATATATATAACTAGCAAAATTCTGCAGAAAGAACTAGAAAGAGAAGTTCCATGAAAAGTAATCCCAGAAAAAATAAAATACCTGGGAGTTCATCTGCCAAGGCAAACTCAAAAACTTTTTGAAAACAATTACAAAGGCAAGGTGGATAGAGCACAGACCCTGAAGTCAGGAGTACCTGAGTTCAAGTCAGGCCTCAGACACTTAATAATTACCTAGCTTTGTGGCCTTGGGCAAGCCACTTGTCCCCACTGCCTTGCAAAACCTTAAAAGAATAAACAATTACAAAACCCTTCTCATGCAAATAAAATCAGATTTAAATGCCTGGGCAAACATTAACTTTTCATGGTTAGGTCAAACAAATATAATAAAAATGACAATTCTACCAAAACTAAACTACTTGTTTAGCACCCTTCCAACCAAAATTTCCAAAAAAATTACTTTAATGAGTTAGAAAAAGTTGCAAGCAAATTTAAATGGAGAAATAAAATGTCAAGAATTTCAAGGGATTCACTGAAAAAAAGTGCAAAAGAAGGTAGCTTAACCTTACCAGATCTAAAATTACATTATAAAGCATTGGTCCTCAAAACTCTCTGGTATTGTCTAAGAAATAGAGTTATGGATCAGTGTGCTCGGGGACCTATCCCGAGCCTTTGCCTGGATACATACCTTTCCCCGGTCTTCGGACGTCTCGGACCCGTCGGTCTTCAGACGCACGGACCCTCCTTTGGGGAAGGAGGGCAATAACTGGACAGAACACCCGGTTGCAGTCTAACAAGCAGGTCTTTATTGCTTACATAGCAGCGAAAAAAAGATCTCCTCTTTCCCAGTCCCCTCCCTTATCTAGTCTTCTGTTCCTCCCCGGAGCTCCTCCCCTGTTCCTCCCTCATGGGCGGAGCCACTCCTGTTACTGGGGCGTTCCCAGCACCCATGTGGGTGGGTTCACACCCCCAGGTGTCTCCTAACCCATAGGTGGCCAAGGTCCAGAGCTGGGTCCAGAGCAATTCCCCCTTTTTGTTTAGACAGGGGTAGTGTCCATTTTTGGTCGTTCTCTGGGATTCTGGAGAAGAGCACGAGGGTCAGCCTTTGATAGCGTATTTTTGCAGCAAGCATATGTAGCAAAAGAGGCAGGATAGAAATAATCATAGTCTTAATATCCTATAATAATAAAATTATTTCAGATCTGAATTAAGCACACATACACGGACATATGTACGAACTCACAGAAAACAATCATTTTTAACCAAGCTGTGATTGATGCCCTGGCCGGCTTCAATCCTAGAATATAGGAACATTTTCCTATCCCTCCAGGCCAGTAGAGAGATGTGAAAATGTCTCATTGAAGTTTAACTACACATATTATTGTTTTTTTTTAATGAACCAATTAAGACCGGTCAAGAAAAAATAACTTTTAGAATCAATTAGAATGTCTTGAGGAACCTCTTATATAAATTTATTAAGAATTTTTAAATAACCAATTAATATAAAATTTGAATGCATTCTTAAATAACTCTATAAAATATAATTTTAACTATTCTAGCACACAAAAATGTAGTTATAAGTACAAGCACTGGTGATGTGCATTCTTCTTTCTATTTTGCAGTAATATAGGACAGTTCTGGCAGAAGGCCTCAATCCTTAGAGAAAGTGCTGCCTGCAGTCGCTTTCACCAGGAAAGATGAGATGCAAAACGGTGGATAATAAATATTTATATTGGTGCTGAACGAGGAGTGCGATGAATAAGAGACATGGTATCTGCCTTGATGTTGATCAAGGCAGTCTTCATTAGGGATATTAAAAACCGTATCAAGCAGGGGCCAAAAATACAAAGGAGAAATAATATGGCAACAGGACCTATCCAGCTGAATAACCACTGTAAAAATTGTAAATGTTTGAGATAATTAGCAATATTAAAGGCAGCAGTTTGATGATTTGAAAAATCAGTCGAAATATTTCTCAGTTCTTGAAGCAATAAGGCTAACTGATGAATGTCTGATGAAGCATTATGAGATAGTAGTGTACCCTGTCAATGCTCGATCTACCATATCATTTCCACTGTAGATGGCCCCAATAGTAGAGACATGGGAATGGACGTGCAGCACAAACACAGGACAATGACGAGAGAGGAGAAGATTTTGATAAAAGCTTTAGGGAGTTCTCGAAGTGCTGTAGCACAATATAGACTGTCAGTGATAAGATTAACAGGCACGTCGGCAAGATAAGCAAGAGCACGTGTAACAGCAAGGAGTTCATTTTTCTGGGCTGAGGTATACTCAGTGGTAAAAACCCGCAATATTTGCTTTTGTGGGACGTAAAAGGCTGCCCGTTTATTTTTGGTGGCGTCTGTGAACACATTTGGTCCATCAACAGGGGTAGGGGAAATAATTCGTGGTGGGGGTTGTAATGAAAGACTGTCCCATCCACGCAGCGTTGGGGTTAATGGAAGATTGATGACATCACATGAAGTAAGTAGGGCAGCCCATTCAGGGATAGAGTCAGTAAAATAATGAAGAGCACCTTCAGAAGCACAAATATTTAAAACAGGATATTTTCCAAACATACAAAGACAACGATCAGACATAGCTAGGAATAAATTGGCCAGCATCGTAAATTTACAAGGGATGCTTCTTTTACTTCTCTGGAAATATTGCCATTCTATGACACCTTGCTTTTGATAGAGACAACCAATATGTGACCTTTGATTTAAAATGGTAGCAAATATAGGTTGCTCAGGATCAAATTGAACTATAGACTCATGACACCTGGACAAAATCTGTGTCATGGCCTCTTTGGCTTGTGGGGTCCAATACCGGGGTGAGGTCAATGTGGAATCTCCTTTCAGGATATCATAAAGAGGATACATCAAATCATCAGGAATAGGAACTGTAGAACGTATCCATTGTATGGAACCAATAAGTTTCTGGAAATCATTAAGGGTACTACATTTCTCTAAATTCACCTTTGGGGGCATTCTAGATGCCCTCCCTTCACTAAGGGTGTGACCAAGGTATTGATAAGGGCTAGTATCTTGTATCTTATGAGGAGCCACTTGAAGCCCATATTTACTCAAGGAAAGGAGCATTTCTTTTGTTAATCCTTCTAGCTCTGTGGCTTGCTTAGTAGCCATGAGAATATCATCCATATAATGGATTATGATGGCCTTGGGGTACTTACTGCGCAGCGGGTGAACAATAGCTGCAACATATGCTTGGCACATAGTTGGACTATTGGACATTCCCTGAGGTAATACAGTAAACTGATACCTGATTGATGGGCTTTGAAAATTTTTTGATGTTACCGAGAATGCAAATTTATTGAAGGGGAATGCTATAAAAACAATCCTTAATATCTATTATCTTTATAACAAATTCCCTGGGTATAAAGGCAGGAGAAGGAAGACCCGTCTGTAGCGGGCCCATAGGAACCATTCTTTTATTCACCGCCCGTATGTCAATAAGCATTCTCCAGGTGCCAGCTTTCTTTTTTATTACAAATACTGGAGAATTATAAGGGCTGGTGGTAGGCTCAATTCTGTGTTGTAACAATAATTCCTTAACTATATCTTTTAATGCGGTGAGCTTCTCCGTAGTAGAAAGGGGCCACTGTTCCACCCACACAGGGTTATCACTCCTCCAAGTAATCTTTGGGCAGCTCACCATAACAGTAGCCCCTAGGAGTTTGTTGCCAAATGTTCAGGGGTGGTAAGATACAATTGTAACTGATGTAACAAATCTCTACCCCACAGGGCAGAGCCTAGTCCCGTAATCTTTAAGGGACGAATAAAACCACTTTGTCCTTCATAACTCCATCTTAAATGACGCTCTGCTTTTCTAGCCCCTTGGTGGCCTCCCACCCCCAAAATAGGGGTGGTAGATGACATAAGTGGCCAAGAGGGGTCCCACTGTGCTGAATCAATAACAGAGACATCAGCTCCAGTGTCGATCATTCCTGACACTAATTTGCCTTCTATATTTATCTGTATAATAGGCCGTTGTGATCGGACTTCAGTGCACCAATTTACTTGTGGGACACTCTCACTCTCAATCCATGGCAAAGATATTCCTCGGCCAATAGCCATGCCAGGGGGAAGGGTTACTGGGTAGCAGTGTAGGTTGGTAAGGTATACAGTAGTGTCACCAGATGGCAGGAGTTGGGTGTGGACAAGTACAGGAGAATATCCTGTAGCACCCACTATTAGTCGGGGAAATGTGGCAGGGACCACTTCTATAGAGGCAGTACTCCAGGGGTTGATTATTAATGAATCCTCTTCCTTTCCCTGCTCAGCAACTGTTAGAATAGTTTGACCTAGATCCTTTCATTTTGTAGTTCCCTCTGATAGCGCTCCTGTAACCCTTTTGGTTCCGGGTCTGGCCCCATGGGCATCTCTGAAGCTACTCTGATCGGATAGGCTCTGGTGCCGGGGCCCCCATGGGGAGGGCCCCTCCTCCCGTTTCCCGGAACCAATGTTTTCTTAGATCTACAGAACTTTGCCATATGTCTGCCTTTTCCACAGAAATAGCAGGTGGGCTGTTTATTGCCCTTCTTTTGACCTGCACGACACTGTGCCATAAAATGCCCTTCTTTTCCACAATTAAAACAAACGCCCTTTCATTGTTTAAGGCCTTCACTAATCCCCTGAGCTATGGCTATCACCATGGCTTGGTGTTTTCTACTTTTAGGGGGGGCCTCTAAGAGGCACTCGATTATATCACTTATGGAGGGATTAGCGCCCAAACCAGTCAAGAGCTGTTGATATTCAGGGCGAAGACCCTCTTTTACCAACTGCGGAATAAGCAGTTTGGAACCAGCTGTGTGTCCTAAAACACGTACGACTGTTTCTTGTACCCTGCTGATAAAATCTGTAGGGGTTTCATTGGCTCATTGTTTAAGACCAATAAATTTCTCCCTTTCTGCCCCTTGGGCTTCTAGCTTCCCAAAGGCTCTGGCATGGCAGAGTTGGATAGCTGCGAATACCATAGGGTGTAAATGTATTTGGTCTCCAGGTCTTTTCCATCTTCCTGTCCCTGTAATCATCTCATAAGCCTCATCAGGGTTGGTGATACCTCTCTCCTCTATATACTGTTCTGCCTCTCTCTTTACAAGGGCAGTAAAAGTAACTGCTTGTCCTGGGGTGAGCACTGCACCAGCAACCTCTTGCCAAACATAAGGGGTCCAGGGCCATGCAGCAGTGGCATTAGTTAATAAATGTTTCACATATGGCGAAGAGGGGCCGTACTTGGCAACAGCTTCCTTGAGTTCTTTCAATACTTTAAAAGGAACTGGCTCATGACGGCGATTGCCACCCTAGCCATCATCAAAAACAGGACAAAGAGTTGGAGTAATACCCCAATCTTCCCAAGCTACAATTTCCCCTTCTTCAGCAGCCGCTTTAAGACTGCGTGCTATGAGACTTTCTGGAGCAGGACCCCTAGAAGAGCCAAAGGTGAAACTGGCTTGGTGTTTCAGAGTCATAGCGGACAGAGAGGTGGAGACTTCTTCCTCATCTGTCTCTGCCTGTGGGTGTGGCCTAAACACTTCCTCCTTTCTCAATGTTTGCTGCGCCACAGTCCTGGGTCTTAATTTCTGCTGCGCCACAGCCCTGATTCTAACTTCCTCCATATTCTTCCTAGCTCCATATTTATTATGTTTCTTATAAGTTTCTCTAAGTTCTGCCCAAGGATAAATCGGAGGAGGATTATTACAACCCTCCTCCTCAGAAGATTCTCCTAATGATTCTCCCACTTGTGTGCCAATTGTTTCTCACCCACAGGGACAAGAAGCACCCTGTAACATTGTATTTATGACAGAATAAAAGGAGAAGTCCTGGTCAGTTAAGATTCCAGGGCATGACTCATCAAAAGAAGCCAACTGTTGCCCAACTGTCTCCCAGTTCTCTTTGATAATCCCTGAATGTTCTAACCAAGGGGAGAACCCCCACACCTTATCTACAAATTCACGGCACTGCTTAATATGTGGCTTAAATTGATGCCGCTTGCCTAATTTATATAACTGACAAGCTAGAACTGCCTTTTCTTCGGGTCTAATAAGGGGAAAACCCATTCCCTGCCCCATAACTTTGGCCCAGATTAATCTCAAGTTAATCTGAGGCTGTCCAGCTCTTCTCCCTGTTAAGGGAGGCCAGGCAGAAATTCCCTTGGTCCCTGTTCGGGACGCCAGCTGCTCGGGGACTATCCCGAGCCTTCGCCTGGATACATACCTTTCCCTGGTCTTCGGACGTCACGGACCCATCAGTCTTCGGACGCACGGACCCTCCTTTGGGGAAGGAGGGCAATAACTGGACAGAACACCCGGTTGCAGTCTAACAAGCAGGTCTTTATTGCTTACATAGCAGCGAAAAAAAGCTCTCCTCTTCCCCAGTCCCCTCCCTTATCTAGTCTTCTGTTCCTCCCCCGAGCTCCTCCCCTGTTCCTCCCTCATGGGCGGAGCCACTCCTGTTACTGGGGCGTTCCCAGCACCCATGTGGGCGGGTTCACACCCCCAGGTGTCTCCTAACCCATAGGTGGCCAAGGTCCAGAGCTGGGTCCAGAGCATCAGTGGAAGAGACTAGGTGCAATAGCAGGAAATGATTATGGAAATCTGCTGTTTGATAAACCCAAAGAGTCCTGTTACTGTGATAAAAACTTTCAAAAAAAACTGTTGGGAAAATTGGAAGTAAGCAGAGATGAAAGTTAAATTAGGCCAACACCTCACACCCTATACCAAGATAAGATCCAAATGGATAAAGGATTTAGACATAAAAAACTATCTAATAAGCAGACAAGAAGATCAAGGGAGTAGTTTACCTGTCAAATCTTTGGAAAGGGAAATAGTTTATGACCAAGGAAGAGACAGAGACTAAATAATTTTGTCTACTTTAAATTAAAAAGCTTTTGCACAGACCAGATCATTGTAACCAATATCAAAAGAAATGTAATGAATTGGAAACAATTTTTGCAACTAATATTTCTGACAAAGGACTCATTTATAAAACATTCAGAGAACTGAGTCAAAAAACACAAGCCATTCCCCAATTGACAAATGGTCAAAGGCAATTTACATCTGAGGAAATCACAGCATTCCATAGCCATATAAAAAATTGCTCCAAATCATTACTTATTAGAGAGAAGCATATTAAAGAATCTCTGAGATACCACCTCACACCTCTCAGACTGGTCAGTAGGACCAGAAAGGACAATGATCAATGTTGGACGGGATGCAGGAAATCTGGGACACTAACACATTTCTGGTGGAGCTGTGAACTCATCCAACCTTTCAGGAGAGCAATTTGGGATTATGCCCAAAGGGCAACAATAATGTGCATGCCCTTTGACCCAGCAATACCACTACTGGGTCTATACCTTGCAAAGATGATAAAAAAGGGTAAAAACATAACTTGTACAAAAATTTTTGAAGCAGCCCTGTTTGTAGTGACAAAAAATTGGAAATTAATTGAATGTCCATCAGTTGGGGAATGGCTTAACAAACTGTTGTATATGTATGTCATGGAACACTATTGTTCTATTAGAATCCAGGAGGCATGGGAATTCAAGGAATCCTGGAAAGATTTGTATGAACTGAATCTGAGCAAGATTAGCAGAACCAGAAAAACATTGTACGCCCTAACAGCAACATGTGTATTAAGTATAACAAGGCCTATTCTCTCTCCCACACTTTCCCCCACTTCTCACCCAGGGTCGTTAATCCCTTATTAAGTGAAACACTGGATAAGTCAAACCCTGTTTCAATTTACTGCAAAAATCTTAAAGATCTTTGAAGGTCTCACCTGAGAACTTTTGAAATGATATAAGTTACAGAGACACTAACTCAGCACTTTGAAGTTTATGATGCTTCAAGGGCTCTATGTACTGGGTGGCTCTGGAGGCCTCACCTGAGAAATTTGCAAAAGTTTGTAATTTACAGTGACATTGATTTGATGCTTAAAGGGTTCTAAGGAATGGGAGATTCTGGAGGTCTCACCTGAGAACTTTACAAATGATTGTAAGTTTGGGAGACACTGACTCAGGACTACGATGCCTTCATTAGATAAAGTTCAAAGTACAGTAGAATTAAAGTGGGTCAAAGGATAATGAGACACTGAAGTTTAAAGGTAACAGCCAGACATTTCTTCAGGGCTTTTAGTCTCAAATATAGGGATGTCATCTTGGACCTCTTTAATTGAGAGATAAGAGACTTCCAGGGTACAGCCAAGATAGTATCATGTAGATAACATACTGATCCAGCCTTTCCTTACCAAAGACAAATGAAGCCTCTACTCTTACACTCACACTACAGATTCCACCAAGAAAAAAAGATTTAAAGAAGTTTTCAACTGCAGACATCATGGAGGATCTTAAGTGAAGGACCAGAACTACAACAACAAAGATGACCAAAATAGATAAAAGAGTAATGTCTATTGGAATCTACTTTAGAGAAAAAGAAGACAGCAATGCCATGTCAAGAAAATATCAGTGAAAAATCCACTCACAGGGAAAGTATCAAAATTATCTCTAAATTTGACTCAAATACAAAAGCTCATCGAAGAGCTTTAAAAAGGAATTTAAAGGAAGAAGAAAGAATGGAAAGAAGAGGAAAACAGGAAGAAGAAAAATGGAAAAAGGAAATGAGAATCATGCAGGAAAATTGTGACAAGTTGACCAAACAAATCAATTCTGTTAAAAGTAAAAATAACCAACTAGAAAAAGGAAACACAAAAGACAATTGAAGAAAATAAAATCCTAAAACCCAGAATTGAACAGTTAGAAATCAATGAATATATAAGACTATAAGATTCCATCAAACAAAATAAAAAGGCTGATAAAAAATTGAAGAAAATATAAAGTACCTTATAGAGAAAACAAATGACCTGGAGCATAAATCCAGGAAAGACAGCCTATGACTCATGGGACTATCAGAAAGCCTGGACCAACAAAAGAATGTGGAAAACAACATGCAGGTAATTATAAGAGAAAACTTCCCCAATCTACTTGAATAAGATAACAATATAACTATTGAAAGAAGCCAGAGGACCCCTCCAGAAAGAGTCTCCAGGATATAAACTACTAGGATTGTTTGGATAAATTCCAGAACCCTCAATTAAAAGAGAGAATACTGCAATCAGCAAAAAGAAAGCAATTCAAATAAAAGAAACAGACTAGCACAGAACCTATCAGCCTCACCATTGAAGGAACAGAAGTATTGGAATAACATATTTCAGAGAGCTAAGGACCTGGAATTACAACCCAGGATGTAATACCCTACCAAATTCATCATTTACTGTCAGGGAAAATCATGAATGTTCAATGAATTACAGGGCTTCCAGAATTTCCTGTCACAAAGGCAGAACTGAACAAAGAATTCAATTGCTGAACACAAGACTGAGTTGCATAAAAAAGGGAAAACAAAAAGTGTCCTGAACAAGCAAAACTGTTTTAAACAAATGCTAGTCAACTATCAAATTGTATACGATCCTAAAAGGGGAGATATAGCACTTCTAATACTTTAGAACTTTACCTCTCTAAGGATAATTAGAGGGTATAATATAATTGAAGGGAATGAACCTAAAGGATATGGGCAGAAATGGGGTCTTGTCTCTCAATTTAAGAGGTCCAAGATCACATCACTATGTTTGTGACAAAAAGCCCTAAAAAAAAGCAGGACTGTTAACGTTAAGTTAAATTTCTCATTTTATTTTGACTCACTTTAATCATAAGGTGCTAAGCATCATGTCTAATGAGGGCATCATTGACTGCAAGGGCCTAAGATAGTGTCTCTCTTATTTAAAATCATTTATAAAGTTCTCAGATGAGACCTCCAGAGCCTCTCAGTACTTAGAGATCTTCAAGATTCTTTCAGCTAATTAGGTCAGGGTTTGAGTTAACAGGTGCTTCATTAACAAGGAGTTAAGTACTCTGACTAGGAAGGGAGGAAGGTAAAAATGTGAAAGACAATTGGTCTGGGGGGAGGGGCACAAATAGTCCAAGAAATAATATTGCCTTGGAATACTTTGGCTTGTGAGGAAGATGGAGTGCACTTGGAAGATACTTGAAAAGGGAGTAAGGTAAAAAAATGATTATAATTATAATTTGATACAATTTGAGTCAATGCTCCTTATCAAACAATAAACAGTCAGTGATGACATCTTGATAAAAAAGGAGCTTGTCAAGCAATCAAATAATCGAACTTTGATTGATAATACCTGATTAGTAATATTAGAGAATGAAGGGAAGAGGCACAGAGATCTATAATTTTAGAGCGAAAGAAGGGAGAGTGTGAATGCTGAGTAAATTCCATTCAATAGATTTTGCCCAGTTAGGGAATAAGATACATTCCCACTTGGGTTTAAAAATCTAACTTAATCAACAGGGATTGGGGGGGGGGGCTGGGAAAGGGAAGAAGGGACTGATAAAATGGAAGGCAAGGTATACCTGAAAACAAATTGAAATTTAAATTTTTAAAAGAAAAAAAACAAAGGGGGAAAGGTAGTCAATTTTGGTGAGGAGGAATAAGAGAAAATGAAAAGAGATGAATATAAATGGAGAAAGATAGCATGGAGGGAAATATATAATTAGTAATCTTAACTGTATATGTGAATGGGATGAACTGTCCCATAAAATGGAAACAGACAGCAGTATGGATTAAAAACTAGAATCCTACAATATGTTGTTTACAAGAAACACATTTGAAGCAGAAAGATAAACACAGGGTAAAAATAAAAGGCTGGAGGAAAATAAATAATGCCTCAGCAGAACTAAAAAAAAAAAAAACTGGGGTAGTGATTCTAATCTCAAAGTAAAACCAAAAATCAATCTCATTAAAAAGGAAAAGGAAATGACATCTTCTTAAAAGGCACCATTAGAAATGAAGCTATATCATTACTAAACATGTATGTACCTAATGGGATAGAAGCTAGATTCTTAGAGGAAAAGCCAAGTGAATTACAAGGAGAAATAGACAGAAAAACTTTAATATTGGGAGGCCACAACTCTCTCTCTCTCTCTCTCTCTCTCTCTCTCTCTCTCTCTCTCTCTCTCTCTCTCTCTCCTAGATAAATCTAAGAAAAAAATTTAAAAAAGGAAGTAAAGAAGGTGAAAGAAATCTTAGAAGACTTAGATATGATAGACCTCTAGATAGAAAAGAATATACTTTTTTCTCGGTAGTACATGGCAACTTCACCAAAATTGACAAGGTACTATGACACAAAAAAACTTAAAATCAAATGCAGAAAGGCAGAAATAAGAAATGTATACTTCTCAGATCACAAAGCAATAAAAATTACAGGTAATAAAGGGTCAAGGAAACCAAAAACTAATTGGAAACTAAATAACTTTATCTTAAATAATGGTTGGATCAAACAGCAAATAATGGAAATAAATAATTATATCAAACAAAATGATAATAATGTGACATCATACTTAAATTTATAAGATGTAGCCAAGACCGTTTTGAGGGGAAACTTTGTATCTCTAAATTCCTACATGAATAAAATAGAGATAGAGGAAATTAGTGAATTGTGTAGGTAAATAAAAAGGTAGAAAAAGAGCAAATTAAACATACCCAATTAAATACCAAATTAGAAATTCTGAAAATCAAGGGAAACATAAATAAAATAGAAAGAAAAAGCCTATTGATCTCATAAATAAATCTAAGAGTTGGTTTTATGAAAAAAGCCAATAAAGTAGACGGACCTCAGCTTAATCAGATTTAAAATAAAGAGAAAATATAAGGAAATTAACAGTATCAAAAATGAAAATGGTGAACTAACCACTAATGAGGAGGAATTTAAAGAAATAATTTGGGAGGTGATTTGCCAACCTGTATGTTGATAAATTGGACAACTTGAGTGAAATGGATGAATATTTACAAAAATATAAACTATCCAAATTAACAGAAGTGGGAATGAGTTGCCTAAATCACCCCATTTCAAAAAAAGAAATTGAAGAAACCATCAATAAACTCCCCAAGAAAATGTCTCCAGATTCAGATGGATTTACAAGTGAATTCTACCAAACATTTAAGGAACAATTAATTATTATTCTACATAAACTGTTTAAAAAATTGGGGAATAAGGAGTTCTGGCAAATTCCTTTTATCACACCAGCATGGTGCTGATACCTAAATGAGGAAGAACCAGAACAAAAAAAAAAGAATTATAGACTAATTTCTCTAATGAATATTGATGCAAAAATCTTAAATAAATTTTTAGCAATGAGACTAGCGTAAGGCATTACCAAGATAATACACCATGAACAGGTTGATTTTACACCAGGCAAGGAGGGATGGTTTAACATCAGGAAAACACTCAACATAATTAAACATATCAACAATATAAACCAACAGAAATCATATGATTATCTCTATAGATGCTGAAAAAGCCTTTGATATAATACAAAATCCATTCCTATTGTAAACACTAGAAAGTATATGAATAAATGGAATTTTAGTTAAAATAATGAATAGGCTCAATTTAAAAGCATCAACAAATATTATATTTAATGGGAATAAACTCAGAGCATTTTCAGTAAATTCAGGGGGGGACAAAGGATGTCCATTATTACCATTACTATTCAATATAATATTAGAAATACTAGCATTAGCAATAAGAGAAGAAAACAAAATTGAAGAAATCAAAATAGGCAATGAGGAAGCCAAATTTTCACTCTTTGCAGATAATACGATGGTTTACCTAGAGAATCTGAGAATATCATCTAAAACACTGCTTGCACCAAGTAACAACTTCAACAATGTAGCAGGAAATAAAATAAGCCCACAAAAATCATCAGCATTTCTATATGGAACAACAAAGCTCAAGTACAAGAGATAGAGAAATTCTGTAGACAACAAATAACAGTAGACAACATTGAATACTGAAGTATAAAGCCCCCCCCCCCCCAATACAATCAGGTCTAAATAATGGGGAAAATGTCAAATGCTTATGGACACATTGAGTTAAAGTAATAAAAATGAAAATTCTACCCAAATTAAATTATTTATTCAGTTCCATCCCAATCTAACTATCAAAATAACTACTTTACCAAACTATAAAAAAGTAAATTCATCTGGAGTAACAAAAGGGCAAGAATAGCAAGGGAACTGTTGAAAAAAAAAGTAGAGCAAGGTGGCCTAGCTCTAAGAGATTTAAAACTATTCTATAAAGTAGTAGTCATCAAAACTGCCTGATACAGGTTAAGAAATAGAGTAATGGGGGGCGGCTAGGTGTCCTAGTGGATAAAGCACCGGCCTTGGAGTCAGGAGTACCTGGGTTCACATCAGGTCTCAGACACTTAATAATTACCTAGCTGTGTGGCCTTGGACAAGCCACTTAACCCCATTTGCCTTGCAAAAAAACTAAAAAAAATAAAATAAAATAAAAATAAAGTAACTGCAGACAGAATGAAATACTTGGAAATCTACCTCCCAAGACAAAACCAGAAACTGTATGAACACTCATACAAAATATTTTTCACACAAATAAAGTCAGATGTAAATAATTAGGAAAAACTGTTAATTGATCATTGCTAGGTCAAACTAATATAATAAAAAATGACAATTCTGCTAAAAAATAAGTTTCATATTCAATAGCAAACCAGTCAAACTATTAAATACCTAGTTTACAGAACTAGAAAAAAATAGTAATGAAATTCATCTGGAGCAACAAAGTATCAAAAATAAAAAGGGGTGCATCTTTTTTCAGATACAATTATTTTATGATATACTAAAAATCATGTGCAATAAAGGCCATGAAGAGATTGCCTAAAAGTAATTGAAAACTTAAATACCTCAGTTTTGTAAAATGAGTGGATAAAAAATGTGTCACAGAAAGATTTAATAATTTATTCAAGACAATGACAATAATGAGGCAGCATACCAAATTTATGAGAAATAACCAAAGCACTTTTTAAGATAAATGTTATGTCTCTAAATACTTACAGGAATAAAATAGAGAAAAAGATCAATTAACTGAACATGCAACTATAAATTTTAGAGAAAGAACAAATTAAATTTTCCCAATTAAATACCTAATTGAAAATTCTGGAAATTAACCATGAAATTAATAAAATCATAAGAAGGAAAACTATTGAGCTAATAAACAAAAACAAGAATTGGTTTTATGAAAAAACAATAAAATGGATAAACCTTTAATTAATTTGATTTTAAAAAGAGGAAAACCAAAGAACCAGTGTCAAAAATGAAAATGTGAATTCTTCACCAATAAGCGGGAAATTAAAATATTAATTCAGTATTTTTTTATCCAACTGTATGCCAATAAATTTCAAAATCTAAGTGAAATGGATAAATATTTTTAAAAATATAGACTATTCAGATTAAAAGAAGAGGAAACTAAAGACTTGATTTGCCCTATTTTGGAAAAAAATGAACAAACCATCAATGAACTCCCTAAGAAAAACTTTCCTGTGACAGAATAATTCACAAGTGAATTCCACTAAATATTCAAGTAACAATTATATCCATATCTATATAAAGCAATTAAAAAGAGGTGATGCAAGATTTTTTTAAAAAAATTCTTTCTATGACATTAATTATTCTACTTATATTTAAGGCAGCAAGAATCAAAACAAAGAAAGAAAATTATATACTATTTTCCTAGTGAATATGGATGCAAAATTTTAAATAAAAATCAACAACATGATTATAACAAATTATCATTAGAATAGTACATTGTGACCAAGCAGAATTTATTACAGGAAGTCTGGGTCGGTGTAGCATTAGGAGAACTATCAGCTTAATTGACCATACCTAAAAGACAACATATGATTATCTCTAAAGATCCTGAAAAAGATTTTGACAACATACAGCACTCATTCCTATTAAAAACATTACAGAGTATAGGAATAAATTGAATGTTCCTTGAAATGATAAAAATTTTCTATCTAAAACCATCAACTAACATATGTAGGGAATAAGCTAGAAGCATTCCCATTAAGATAAGGGATGAAACAAGTATGTCCATCATCACCATTGTTGTTCAATATTGTATTATAAGTGTCAACTTTAGAAATAAAAGATGAAACATAAATTGAAGTAATTTGAATTGGTATTGAAGAAAGAAAATTCTCAGTCTTTGCAAATGATATGATTGTATACTTAGGGAAACCTAGAAAAGCATCTTAAAAACTATTGGAAGAAATTAGCAACTTCAGCAAAGTCCAAGAATATAAAATAATCCCACCTAAATCCTCAGTATTTCTATGTATTACTATGTAAGAAATACTATGTATTTCTATGTATTACTAACAATATGCAGCAGCAAGAAATAGAATAACTCATTTAAAATAACTGCAGACAATATAAAATGACTTAATATTACAGGATCCAGGATTCTACCTTGGCAGAACCAGGAACTTTATGAAACATCTATAAAACATATTCACACAAATAAAATCAGATCTAAATCAATGGGAAAATGTCAAATGTTCATGGGTAAATCAAGCTAATATAATAAAAATGATAATTCTACATAAAATAAATTGTGCATTCAGTGTTATCTATACCAATTAAACTTCCAAAGCATTACTTCACAGAACTAGAAAAAATAACAACTAGACTCATATGGAAGAACTAAAGGACAGGAATATCATGGTAATTTGGAAAATATTAGGAAAAATGCTAAGGAAGGTAGCCTACCCATACTACATCCAAATTTCTATTATAAAACATAGGTTATCAAAATTGTTTTGTAACTGGATAAGAAAAAGAGTTTTGGATCAATGTAATAGAGTAAATACCAAAGAAATAGCATTAAATGATTATTGGAATCTACTGTTTAATGTACCCAAAGGTCCCTGTTCCTGGATAAAATTTGCTCTGATAAAAACTGCTGGGAAAACTGGAAGACACTATGGTAGAAACTAAGCATAGACCAATATCTCACTCCCCTCTACCAAGGTAAGTTTGAAATGGGTGTAGTTTAGAGAGAAAAAGGAATAGTTTGCTAGTAAGATCTATAGAAAGGGGAGTAATATATAACCAAAGAAGCAATAATTATGAAAAATAACCTGGATAATTTTGATTACATCAATTTAAAAAAAAATGCACAAAGTCGACTTCCGGCCAAGATAGCAGAAAGTAGACAGGCACAGTTCTAAAGTCTCCTGATCTTTCCCCCTATATATCATATGAAACAAACCTCTTAAAAGAAATCCCAACCACAAAACAAAAGAAAGAAAAGCCAGGAGAAAGAACATCTACCTCAGAATTTGTCCCCACCAGCAGCACTGCAATAATTTGGGCAGGTGCGTCTGGGATCAGAGGGAGATCAGCCCCAATCAACCAGATTAACAGCTGAATTAGAACCGGGAGTCTGAGGGCCTGAGAGCCAGACCTGCTGGATCAGTGGTGGGGCTAGATGGCAGGGGCTTGAGTCAACTAGGGAGTAGAGGCACTGGTGTTGGTGTTGTCCCCCGGGGACCTTGTGGACAGGGCAGGGAGGAGAGTTCTGGTGCAGGAGAGCTGTAGACACCATCCCTGGGCTCCTCTGTTCTGAGGAACTCAGAATCCCATTACAGTTCAGACCTCTTCCTGAACAAACAAATGCAAACTAATTCTCCCTAAGGCCCAGATGTGTGAGCAGAAGAACCAGCCCAGCTGAGAAATGACCTCAGACCAGGGTAAAGAGCACCACTGATTGAAAGCAAAAGAATTCAATAGCTCCAACTCATCCCTTCAAGCAAAGGGAGAAGGCCTCAATCAAGGTCACAGACACTCCAGAGAAAGAAACCAACACCTCCTACTGGCCAGCTATTGAAATTGCACTCAGTGAGTAAATCATTTGGGGATCCCAAGCCCCTGTGAACTAGCCCCTCCCCAACTCAAGGTCTTAGCAAAATGAAGAAAGGTCAGAGGAAAAGTGGATCCATAGAATTATTGGAAGGGAAAGACCCTAACTCAGAAAGACCTAGAACCTATGAGGAGAATATGATCTGGTCTTCAGCACAGAAAGACTTCCTTGAAGAAATAAGGAAGGAGCTTAAAAATTTGGGAGAGACAATTAATACCTTGCAACAAGAAAACAAATCCTTAGAAAGCAAAACCAGACAAATAGAAAAGGAGAATAAATATCTCACATCATCAATTGGACAAATACAAAATGAGAATAATTCTCTCAGACCTTCAATTGGGCAAATGCAAAAAGAAAATAATTCTCTCAAAACCTCAACTGGTCAAATGGAAATCTCTTTCAAAAGTAGAATTGACCAATTGGAAAAGGTGTTGCAAAAGGTTAATGAAGAAAACTCCCCACCCCCCAAAAAAAGAATGGAATCTACAGAAACTAATGACTCCATGAGACAGCAAGAGTCAGTTAAACAAAATCAAAAAATAGAAAAAAATAGAAGAAAATGTAAAATACCTCATCAACAAAACCACTGACCTCGAGAATAGAGAAAGGAGCATAGGACATCCTGAAAACATTGAAGAGAAAAAAAAAAGCCTGAACTTAATATTACAGGATCTAGTGATGGAAAACTGCCCTAATGTCATGGAATTGGAGGGCAAGGTAGTTATTGAAAGAGTACATTGATCCCCACCAGAAAAAGATCCTAAAATGAAAACACCAAGGAATGTTGTGGCCAAATTCCAGAACTATCAGATAAAAGAGAAAATCCTGCAAAGGGCCAGAAAGAAACAATTTAAATATCAAGGAGCCACAGTAAGGATCATGCAGGACCTGGTTGCATCAACATTAAGGGATCGAAGGGCCTGGAACAAGATATTTTGAAGAGCAAGGGAGATTTGAATGCAGCCAAGGATCTACTTTCCCGCAAAGCTGAGCCTTCTCTTCCAGGGAAAAAGATAGACATTTAAAGAAATGGAAAAATTCCAAAAATTCCTGATGAAAAGACCAGAGCTAAACAGAAAATTTGGACATCAGACAGGAGGTTCAAGAGACACATGAAAAGGTATAAAAGGTGGGGTGGTAAAAGGGAAAAAAACGGCTATTCAGTAAGTTGAAACTGGCTATATCCCAGCATGGGGGAAAATATTCTCATAAATCTTGAGAAATGTAACTCTAATAGAGAGAGTATACCTACCCAAAAATGATGGACATTCATGACCTATCCATGAGACTTCTATCTAATGGGATGTAACTTGCTGTAACCCCACTTGGGAGAAAGACTCTAATAACTCTCAGGAATTTTGACTCTATTCAATAGAATATACTGAACTAGAAGGGACAGACACTCAGAATTTTCAATGACTTAGATAGAATGATCTAAAAAATACTACCTCCTTAAAAAGGAGAAGAAGAAAGAGATGGGAGGAGGGAGGGGATTGAGAGGTACAAAAAAACCTATGGTAATAGAGGGGAAGAAGGGAGCAGATGAGAAAGACCTGAATCTTCTTCTCATCAGACTTGGCTTAAAGTCAACCTACACCTACACAGTTAACTTATAAAACTTCTAACCTTTTAAGTATTAAGAGGGGAAAAGTGGATGGGGGGGTGGAGAAAGAGAAGGGGAGTGGGGGAAATAAGGGGAAATAACAAAAGCAAGCGAGGTGAAAAGGGAAAGTGGAAAGAAAGGGGAGGGTGTGATATAGGAGGGCAAACACTGAAGAGGGTGGTACTCAGAAAGAAAATACTGGGGGATATGGATAAGGGGGGGAAAGGGGGGAAATACCAACAGAGGGAAGATAGCATGGAGGGCAATAAAGTATTAGTAATCATAACTTTGATTGTGAATGGGATGAACTCTCCCTTAAAACATGAGCAAATAGCAGAGTGGATTAAAAACCAGAATCCTACAATGTGTTGCTTACAAGAAACTAATTTGAAGCAGAGAGATATATATAGAGAGAGTAACAGTAAAAGATTGGAGCAAAATATATTTGGCTTCAGCTGGAATAAAAAAAAAAAAGCAGGGGTAGCAATCCTTATCTCAGACAAAGCAGCAGCAAAAATAGATAGCCTTAAAAGAGATAAGGAAGGAAATTTTATCCTCCTTAAAGGTACCATAGATAATCAAGTCATTTCAATACTGACTATATATGCACCCAGTGAGACAGCACCCAAATCCTTAGAGGAGAAGCTGAAAGAAATACAGGAAGACATACAGCAAAACTCTACTAGTGGGAGACCTCAACCTCCCGCTATCAGATGTAGATAAATCGAATCATAAAATAAACAAGAAAGTTAAGGAGGTAAATAGATTGTTAGAAAAATTAGATATGGAGGAAACTGTATGGGGATAAAAAGGAATATACCTTTTTCTCTGCAGTACATGGAATTTATACAAAAATTGACCATGTACTAGGACATAAAAACCTAATGATCAACTGCAGAAAGGCAGAAATAGTGAATACATCTTTCTCAGATCACAATGCAATAAAAGTCATATGCAATACTGGGCCAAGGAGATATAGACTCAGAACAAATTGGGAACTGAATAGCATCATTTCAAAAAATGAGTGGAACAAAAAAACAAATTATAGAAAGAATTACCATTTTATCCTAGATAATGATAATAATGAAACGACATACCAAAACCTATGGGATGCATTCAAAGCCACTCTCAGGGGATATATTATAGCTTTAAATGCTTACATGAACAAATTGGCAAAAGAGGAAATCAATGAACTAAACATGCAACTAAAAAATTAGAGAAAGAACAAATCAAAAATCCCAAATTAAATACCAAATTAGAAATTCTAAAAATTAAAGGTTAAATTAATAAAATTGAAAGCAAAAAGTTTTGAAACAATGAATAAACCCAAAGTTTGTATTAAGAAAAAACCAATAAAATTGATAAAACTCTGGTCAGTTTGACTAAAAATCAAAGAAGAAAACCAAATCGCTAGTGTCATAAATGAAAAAAGGTGAACTCACCACCAATGAGGAGGAAATTAAAGTAATAATTTGAAATTATTTTGCCCAACTCTATGTCAATAAATTTGTTAATCTAAGTAAATTGCATGGATATATACAAAATATAATTTGCCCAGGTTAAATGAAGAAGAGTTTAAATACCTAAACAACCCCATCTCAGAAAAAGAAATTCAACAAGCCATCATTAAACTCCCTAAAAAAAAAATCTCCAGGGCCTGATGGACTCACAAGTGAATTCTACCAAATATTTAAGGAACAAATGGTTCCAATTCTATATAAACTCTTTGGGAAAATAGGGAAATATGGAATTCTGCCTAACTCTATGAAACCAATATTGTGCTGTTACCTAAACCAGGAAGAATTAAAACAGAGAAATAAATTATAGACCTATTTCCCTGTTGAATATACATGCAAAAATCTTGAATAAAATCTTAGCAAAATGATCAAAACAAATTATCACTAGGATAATACATTATGATCAAGTAGATTTATTCCAGGAATGCAGGGTTGGTTCAATATCAGGAAAACTGTTAGTATACTCAATTATATCAACAACAAACCTCTCAGAAATCATATGATCATACCAACAGATGCTGAAAAACTTCTGACAAAATACAGCATCCCTTCCTATTAAAAGCACTAGAGAGTGTAGGAATAAATGGACTGTTCCTTAAAATAATTAGCAGTATCTATCTGAAACCATCAACAAGCATTATATTCAATGGGGAGAGGCTAGAGGCATTCCCAATAAGATCAGAGATGAAACAGTGGTGCCCATTACCACCACTACTATTCAATATTGTATTAGAAATGTTAGCACCAGCAATTAGAGAAGAAAAAGAAATTGAAGGAATTAGAATTGGGAAGGAAGAGACAAAACTCTCACTTTGCAGATGATATGATGGTCTACCTAGAGAATCCCAAGAAATCATCCAAAAAAGTACTGGGTACAATTAGCAATTTTAGCAATGTTGCAGGTTATAAAATAAACCCTCATAAATTCTCAACTTTTCTATTTATATTTTTAGGAAGATACAGCAGGAAGAGCTAGAAAGAGAAATGCCATTCAAAGTAACCTCAGACAATACAAAATACTTGGGAGTCTATTTGCCAAGGCAGATTCAGAATTTTTTTGAAAACAATTATAAAACACTTCTCACACAAATTAAATCAGATTTAAATAACTGGGCAAATATAAACTGCTCATGGATAGGTAGAGCTAGTATAATATTAATGACATTTCTTCCAAAACTAAACTATCTGTTTCGTGTCCTACCAATCAAAATTCCAAAAAATTGCTTTAATGAGTTTGAAAAAATTATAAGTAAATTCATATGGAGAAATAAAAGGTCAAGAATTGCCAGGAGCTTAATGAAAAAAAAATGCAAAAGAAGGTGGCTTAGCCCTACTTGATCTAAAATTATATTATAAAGCATCCGTCATCAAGTTAAGAAATAGAGTGATGGACCAGTGGAATCTACTAGGTGTAAAAGCAGGAGATGATTATAGTAATGTGCTGTTTGATAAACCCAAAGAGTCCAGCCATTGGGATAAAAATTCCATCTTTGATAAAAACTGCTGGTATAATTGAAAGTTAGTATGGAAACTTTGATTAGACCAACACCTCACAACCTTTGCCAAGTTAAGTTCTAAATGTTTACAGGACTTAGACTTAAAAAACAATACTATAAGCAAATTAGAAGATCAAGGACTAGATTGCCTGTCAGATCTATGGAAAGGGGAGAAGTTTATGGCTAAGGAAGATTTGGAGAACATCACCAAAATCCAATTAGATGATTTCGATTACATTGAATTAAAAAGGTTTTTCACAGATAAAAGCAATGTAACCAAGATCAAAAGAAATGTGCTAAATTGGGAAACAATCTTTACAACTAATGATTCTGACAAAAGACTCATTTCTAAACTATACAGAAAACTGAGTCATATTTTTAAAAGAAAAAGCCATTCCCCAATTAACAAATGGTCAAAGGATATGCAAAGGCAATTTACAGATGAGGAGATCAAGGTAATCCATAGCCATATGAAAAAGTGCTCTAAATCATCAATTATTAGAGAAATGTAAATTAAAGCTTCTCTGAGATACCACCTCATACTTCTCTGATTGGCCAATATGACCAGGAAGGATAATGATCATTGTTGGAAGGGTTGTGGGAAATCTGGGACACTATTATACTGTTGGTGGAGCTGTGAACTCATCCAATCCTTCTGGAGAGCTATTTGGAACTACACCCAAAGAGCAACAAAAATGTGCATACACTTTGACCCAGCAATACCACAGAAATCAAGTAAATGTCTTTCAATTGGGGAATGGCTTAGCAAACTTTGGTATATTGTTCTATTAGAAACCAGGAGGGAGGGTAATTCAGGGAAGCCTAGAGGGATTTGCATGAACTGATGCTGAGTGAGATGAGCAGAACCAGAAAAACACTGTATACCCTAACAGCAACATGGGAGTGATGTTCAACCTTGAAGGATTCACTCATTCCATCGGTGCAACAATCGGGAACAATTATGGGCTATCTGCAAAGGAGAGTGCCATCTGTATCCAGATGAGGAGCTGTGGAGTTTGAACAAAGTTCAAGGACTATTACCTTTAATTTAGAAAAAAACAGATATCTTATTGTCTGATCTTGTTACCTCTTAGACTTCTTGTCTCTTCTTTAAGGATATGGTTTCTCTCTCAACCCACCCAATTTGGATCAAGGTACAACAGTACAACATGGAAACAAAGTAAATACTGACAGATTGCTTTCTGTGGGGGGGGGAGTAACATTGGGGGGAAAATTGTAAAACTCAAATAATATCGTTAATAAATATAAATTAAAAAATGCATAAAGTCACTGTAACCAAGAGTAGAAGAAAAGTAGTAAATTGGGAAAAATTATTTACAATTTGTGTTTCTGACAAAGGACTCATTTCTAAAATATATGAACAAAGATAAATTCATAAAAAATATAAATGAAAAGTGGGTCATTCACCCATTTATAAATGATAAAAAGATATGGAAAGGCAATTTTCATATGAAGAAATAAAAACTATCTGTAACCAAATTAAAATTGCTCTAATTCATTACTGGTTAGAGAAATTCAAATTAAAACATCTCTCAGATACTACCTCACATCTCTCAGACAGGCCAACATGAATGAGTAGAAAGGAAAACAATTTAATGTTGTGGATGTGAGAAAAATGGGACACTAATCCTTTGTTGCTGGAGTTGTGAATTGATCCAATCTTTATGGAGAGGAATTTGGAATTAAGCAGAAAGCTCTTTGAAATATTATATACCCTTTGACCCAGGAATACAATAATTTTTTTTAATCCAGAAGAGATGATGAATAATTTATGGTGAACTTGTGGAGTACTATGTTGTGGAGTACTATTTTTACATTCAAAAACATGAGACATTGGACTCTGGAGAAGCAAGGAAAGAATTAAAGGAAATGATGCCCAATAAATGGAGCAGAACCAGACATTGTACTAATTAACAACAACATTCTGATTTCATCACATGTTGGATGCAGCTCTTCTAAGCAGTTCAGAGAGCTAGGACAATCCTGGGAAACTGTTATGTTCAATGTGATATACATCTAATGAATAAAAAGCAAATATACAAAAATACATGAAATCTCTATGAATATTATGATCACTTTTTAAAAAATTTCTGTTATTGTTTTCCTCTTATTCCATGATTGTCTTTCTTTTCCCTTAGTACTAATTCCTCATACACAAAATGGCTAATATAGATATACACATATTAAACACAAATGTTCATATACAACATTCATTAGACAGTATTAGCTCAGGGGAGGGAGGAGGGAATATTGGATGGAAAGAAATGTGTAACATTAAATGTCTCATAGAATACATGCTGAAAAACTTTCAAAACAAGTAAATTGAATAATAACATATCCATCAAAAAGAAGTAAATAACTACATTCTTTGGAGTTTTTAATTCTAAGATCTCTTTCTGGAGATGATTGATGGATTCTTTCAAGGGCTATTTTACCTTCTTCTAGGATAGTAGGGCAAATTGCTATGATAATTCCCTGAAAAATGTTTTCTGGGTTCTTTTTTATATCGAGATTTTCAGGTAGAACAATAAGTCAGAAATTATTTTTCCTGAGTCTATTTTCCAGTTTGATCCTTTTTCCAAACAGGTATTTTCTATTTTTTTTCTATATTTTTCCAACCTTTTGGTTTTGCTTGATGGAATTTTAGTGTCTCAGAGGTGCATTAGTTTCCATTTGTCCAATTCAAATTTTTATATTTTTTTTAGTTTGTTTTTCTGTTTCCTTTACTTGTTAGTTAATTTGACTTTTAAATAAGTTGTTTTCCTTTTTCAGTAGGTTAGTTTTACTTTTCAATGGCTTGCTTTTCTTTTCCTGTTGGTTGATTTTACATTTAGATGAATTCTATTCTTTTTCTGGTTAGTCATTTTTACTTTAAAAGCAATGTACTTCCTCAGTCAAAATTTTCATAATTCATAATTTCTTAATATGGCTCTCATTTCTTTTCTCTATTTTTCTTATTCCTCTCTTCTTTATCCTTTAAAATTCCTTTTTTGAGCTCTTCCAAAAGGTTTTACAATTTAAATCAGTTTATAAATTCATTTGAGGCTTCATATTTAGGCAATTTTGACACTGCTTTTCTCTTCTGAAATGGAGTTTTTCCTCCTAATCAGAATAGTAGTTTGCTATGGTTAATGCACTTTTTGTTCTTGAGGGTTTTTTTTTTTTGGCTCATTCTGATATTTGATCTCTGCTTCTACATTACAGGGTTACAGGGTTTTTGCAAACAGATAAGGATCTAGTCCTTAGCTTATTGCTTGCCAAAGTATTGCCTATGTAGAGGTTTATTTCTTCCTTTATGCCAAGATGCTGACTTTACAAAGTTTCTTTTAAACCCAGTCCCATCTATTGCATCGGTATTAGCAGGGGTCAGATTTTGTCTTCTGAGCTGGGGTTGGGGCAACTCACTACTGACTGACTGCCATGCTGACTTGCTAAACAAAGACTTGAGCTGTGCCTTGGCCAAGAGCCTCCCACTGACTTTCCCACTCTCCCACCTCCACTGACCTATTTTTCCCCTTTACCCAGAAAAGACAGACCTCTACTGAAAGTCCTCCGCTGTATCACGAGCTGATAATTTGTTCCATTTTTTTAGTGGAATCTGAGGCTTTAAGCTCTGTGTAGAAACTTCACCTAATGTTGCCTCAGGAAAAGATCCAGGAGTTTCCTAGCTTAGTGCTGCCATTTTGACCCTCTGTAAAGTTTTACCAAAAAGTATTCATTCTGTTTCAAAGTTGTCCCAATGCCTTCATTTGGCAGAGAAATTCAGTTATTTTTCCCCATGAGGTAAGTTTATTTTGTTATTTTTTTGTATGTCTTTCTTTGTTTCTTTCTTGCTAATACTTTTTGAAATGTTTTAAAAATTAGTTAAACTCTTGCAGAAAACGGTAATATTAAAAGATCAACTCTCTACCTTTATTTTTATTTCCTAATGAAAAAAATCAATTACACATTTGAATAAAGTGATGTACATACAATGACAATGAGCAGTTCCTTGTTCTTTAAGTTGCATTGCAAATCTGTCCTCAAAACTGTCCAGAAAGTCTTTCTAATAAACATTATCTATAAACTTCCAAGCTTTCTTTATTAGTATAGGGTAGAACACTGGCATATCTCTTTGACAAAATGAAACAAAAGAGAGATACTATTCTTTACCAACCATATTTCTTTACCTAGACCTTTTTTTTCAAATCTCTACTTTTTTTTTTTTTTAGGTTTTGGTAAGGCAAATGGGGTTAAGTGGCATGCCCAAGACCACACAGCTAAGTAATTATTAACTGTGAGAGACCGGATTTCAGTTAGTTTTTCTGTGTACTCTGTGTACTCCCGATTCCTGACTCCAGGGCCGGTGCTTTTTCCACTGCACCACCTAGCTGGCCCCCAAATCTCAATTTTTAAAGAAAAAAGCAAAACTCCTTAGATCTCAAGGTGACATTGAGGGCCCTTTTTACCTACAAAAGAAAGCACAAGTGCTTTCTGTTGTTTTTTTATTTTAAAAACTTCCTTTTTCTTAGGTAATCCCTTTTTTACTTCAAGTGACAATAAAACCTCTGAAACCTAAAATGAGGTTACTAAAAACAAGAGAGCATTATATAACCAACCAAGTGACTTGCACACTTTTGAGAATAATATTTATATTTTTGGGTATTGTTTTGAAATTAATATTCTGGAAATGAGCCCAAACACAAGAAAACCCCCCCAAACCCCCCCAATACTTACACAAATTATTGCAAGTCCTATCTCCACACACTTTGATTAAAATGCTAATGAAATTTTAGGTATATAGGAGATCATTCTTATGCTAGGATAATTGCAACAGGAAGAAGATCATTTAACATAGCTCCATTTAAATTGGAATTAACATTTCAAAATATATAATTAAAAAGTATGAATTTGTACTTTGTCTTGAAAAAATAAACATACTATGTCTTTTTTTAACTTTTAGGTTGTAATCACAACTGTTTATTTTTAGAATAAGCAATAATGGGTGATTTTTTTTCCTTAGAATTGCATTTTTTCAATCATTTTTTCAGAATGTGATATAACAATCTTCATTTAATGTTTCAAAAAATATATAAAGATTTCATCAGTTTTTTTTTTCCCTAAGGGGCTCCTAATCATTTCATATGCAAACAGTTTCTTTTTAAAGTGCTTACTCTCATTCAGCAAGAGATTATTGACAAAAATTTTGACCTCATACAGATACCATGGTAATTATGTAGATAGTCCTCATACTAATCTTAAGCATAGAGTGATACTTGAATGGAGACTCATTTTATGAATTGTCAGTTCACTAGGGACTGTTTTTTCTGGTGATGACTTTTATAGCCTTAAGTAATCCTATAACAAAGTGTGGCATGATGGATAAATTACCAGTCTCTGACTTGGGGAGGTCTAGTTTTAAGTCCTATCTCTGCCCACTAATGACTGTGCTCCTAAGCTGGGCATTAAATTTATCAGTGGTTTTTACAAGTCTCTAAGTCTATGTTTTATATCATAACTGCTGATCTGTATGGAATTGACAAAAGTTTCTTCCTTAGGAAATCTCTATAATAAAGTAAATTCAAACAAAAAGAATTGCTCTTAAACACAGTGTTTTTGATGAAATGAATACTCAGGCAAAGAGAATACCTAGCATATTTAAGGAAAAAGCAAAGTAAGTAGGTCTGTGATGTAATAAAATTTATATTTATATATATAATATATCTGTATATATACATATGTACATATTTATGCATAAATACATATTTATGTGTGCATTTATATAAATACATATGCATTAACTTCCATGTTAATGTTTTACATACATATGCATATATATAAATATATATATAGGTATATACAAGAATACACACACACGTTCAATATACATTCACAGAAGTTCTTAGAATTAAAGTCATATATCCTTCACATTTACAAAAATATATGTTATGAAATATGGAGATGGGAAATAATTTTAACATGCTTATATTCACATATAATTTATGGTCAGAAGTGAAGAATGTAGATAATTTTTAAAAACATAATTTTAATTAGATAACTGAATCTAACTTGTATCAATCCATAATCTTTATCTCAAATCCAACAACAACAATATAGAATTAATTCCCTCTTCATCCATTAAAAATGTATTAGCAAGTAACTTTCTTCCAATAACCTCAATCACTTAATTTTAAAGTGTAATTGAAGTGTCATATATTTTTGCCATAAAGTCTTATCTTCTGTTCAAGTATTTGCATTTGATAAATAGAAAATTTGATATATTATCAGAATAAAAAGGGTTTGGGATGGTTTTGGCATTGTAAAATAGATGCTGTATCATAATATTTTAAGTAATTGTAATTCTATGGTTATCAGTGGACCAATGGAACATTCCATTTTTCATTTATCATGCCTACCAAATAACCAAACAATCTTCTATGAAATATTCCCCTTTTGATATATTTTTTGAAATCCATCAGTGATTATGCTATTAGAATGGAAGATAAATTAGAACAAATATAGTCCAACATATAAGTCAGAAAAAAATGATTATGGAGGCAAAAATGGATACATGTAAGTTTAATTTCATAATTTTAAGTCAGAAAGATAGAGTACGAATA